>NC_056750.1:172982299-173187403 GCF_019279795.1 Protopterus annectens | reverse complement strand
TCTTCGAACCCTGAAATTGACCGATTGTTTTTTCCAATTCCAACTTTGACTATACAATCCAGGCTTCAGTTCCCAGTCCATAAAATTCTTCTAAAATTGCAAAAGGCTTACACTAAGAGGGTTTACAATAGCAAGTGGAGAAGATTTGTTTGGGCTATGAATAAAAAAGTGATCCATTCTCAGCATCTGTTTCAGATGTGTTACTGTTTCTCTCTACCCTTTTCAATGAGGGTGCTAGCTTTTCCACTATTACAGTTGGCTGCTATTTCTAATTTCCACATGGCTAGTTAAGCTTGTTCCTTGTTCACGTTTAAATTATGTAAATCCTTGATGAAGGACATGTTCTTATTGAGGTCCCCATTAGGGATCCTTCTGCCCCTTGGGACCTTTCTCTGGTGCTGCAGGCATTGACGTAGGGGCCCTTTGAACCTGTGACTACCTGCGATATGAAGTTTCTGTCCTGGAAAACAGCTCTGTTGGTGGCTGTTACTTCTGCCAAGAGAATTGCTGAGCTTCAAGCTCTTCTAAGCTTTCTTGCATATTATTCCATAGGGATAGGGTGTTCATATGCAGTAATCCATCTTTTATGTCTAAAGTAGCTACAGAAAGCAATGTCAATCACTCCATTCAACTTCCAGTGCTCTTTTTCAAAATTTCAATCAAAGGGGAGTATGTTCTTCACCTTTTAGATGATCATAGACCACTGCATTTGTATTTACACAGGACTGAGCAACACAAAGTCTGACCAGCTTTTTATAGCTATTTCGAGTAGACTTGAACAAGCGGTATCGAAAGTTACCGTGGCAAAATGGATCTCTGATTGTATCTCCGTCATTTGTTTCTCCAGAGGGTTGCAGGTACCTAAACTCTCTAAAGCACATTCTACCAGGGCCATGGCTACTTCATTAGCTTTGTGCCAGAACCTCTATTGATGACATTTGTGTGGCAGCTACATGATCTAATAATCACACCTTTGTGTCTCATTACAAGTTGGATGTTATTTCCAGGGGCAGGGCTTCCTTCGGCTCAATGGTGCTTCGGCATGTCCTTCCATAAGAGCCACCCAAGGCTCTCTCATCTGGGGACTGTGACCCTGTCATGAGGTTGAATGAAGGAGACATCAGATTAAAAGTTTGTATCTTACCATAACTTGGCATCTGTGTTGTCTTCCTTCATTCATCCTCCTTTTCCCACTTTTTGAGGAACCTGGATGAGCTCAGGACCCTTAGGTCCTGTGTCTGAGCCTCTTCTGCCAGTGTTTTGTGTCTTGAGTGTGGCCTGACTGGATTGGCAAACTTGATCTAAGGTACTTGGGTGGAAGCAGGGTATTGTGGGTATGAGGGAGGAGCTTGAGAGTAGGATCCAAGTCTGTGGAAAGTAGCTGAGATGGATCTGAGGGTCTGATTTGAGACCCAGTTGTGAGGATGAACGAAGGATGACAACACTGATGCCAAGTTATGGTAAGACATAACTCTTTATTTTATGGGCAAGTTATGTATTGTGGAACAATGCAACACAAACCAACAGAGTTTTAAGTTGAAATCAAGTTTCATTTTTTTTCACCTTTCTTACTGTGTCCTTCACCTTTCTTACTGTGTCCCATATCTACATTCTTCAAAGTGCAAGTTTAGTTCAGAGCTTAACTGCTCATTTTCAGAGATGTATGTATTTATTTATTTTATTTGTCCTTTTGTTAACTGGGTTAGTTCCGTTAGACAGTTGGCCTCTTTCCAGGGGAGACTGAGGTGGTATTTATACTAGTAGGGAAAATTTGACCATGGCATCGGGGAATTTCCCCTACTCTTCATTGTTGTGAGTGGGTTCCATTTTGGAAGAGCACTTCCTGTTTCCATTTTAGGCACAGAGATGGCCCAGAGAATCAGAGGCAGATGGAGTGGTGATAAAAATGGAGGCGAAGCCAATATTGACACCAGAGAATGTGTGTAGGATTCTTAGGAAATATTTCATAGAAACCTGATGGAGTTGAGTCCGCAAATGATAGATGTATAATTACAACCCTCCAGCTGGGAGGGTTGCAAGATGATTTACTTTAAATAAAAGGTGGTGCAGTGAGCCAGAAAATTAAGGAGTTGTTTCTTGGGGGGGGTGGGGACATTATTGAGAAAATGCAAAAGTTGCATGCAGAGACAATTCTGAAGAATAGTGGTGAGAAGGAAAAGAAAACTTATGCAGAGAAAGTAAAAAAAGGCAAAAGTGAATGAATAAAGGAAGTACATAAGACTTCAAAGTAAAGAAGACAAAGATATGGACAGGTATAAAGTGAGGGACAATTTAAAAGCTCTTTTGGATGTAAAAGGACAAGACATAAGAGCATTTATTCTTAACAGAGACATTTTGTGACTTTTTATATTAGAGAGTGTTTTCAATGGAAACTTTTCTTGGAGAATATGAAAAAGAGAGACTGTAACCCATGGAAATCTTTGTGATAAAAGCATTTAACAAAGAAACAAAAAAATCATGCACAATATCCTATAGAGGTAGAAAAAGAGACTTTGAAAGGATATTTGAAGCTGTTATATAAAGATGCACTGGACATTGCAAAAGTTTAAGACAAAAGGGGGGGGTTATGGGTTGGTGGTTGGATTATAATATTGTGTTAAAAATAGTAAGAGAAAAAAGTTATGCATATACCAAGCATGATAAATGTGGAGGGGAATAGGGGTGTTATAAAATACTGGGGATAACTAAAAATGGATACACTAGACAATCTCGACGTACTGAAATGTCGAAATTCAGTACGTTGACACCGAATAGTGGAAAGTGCAGTTAACCGAAACTACACTATGCCGCAAATGTCAAATCCGCCGCTATTGTGGTGTCGCGTTTATTACGTGTGGTGCGGTTTGTGGATTTATCTGGGGTTTCAGGTAAGTGTTGTGTGTTTGAGGATATTGGGGAGGGATTTTAGTGTGTGAGTGTGTGTGTGATGGTGTTTTTTGCGTGTTTAGTGCGACCTCGGAGTTGGAATATAAGTAGAGGGGTGGGGGGTGAGGGGGGGGCTTGCCCCCCTGCTTATAGGTAGGTTAGGTGTGTTTGTGTGTGTTATGTTTGTTTAGTTAGGTAGGTGTATGTGTGTGTGATTGTCCTGGTTTGTGTGTGTGTGTGTCTGTGTGAATGGTCGCAATTGTAGTATTCATGATTGTGGGTTTTCGTGTATGTGGGTTTTCGACTATTCAGTCTCGAAATACTGAAATTCGACATTTCGACATTTCAGCATTTCGAGATTGTATAGTGAATCCCTAAAATATATTGCTTTTGTGGAAAAGGACACTTGATAAGCAACTGTGACAAAAGGGGATGTTATATTTGTGGGGAAATGGGGCATGATGCAAAAAATGTGAATTGAAATGCTATAAATGTAACCAGTTGGACATTTTATGGCTGGATTGCAAAAAATGCAAATAAGAATAAGGAAAGAAGAAAATGAACAAAGAAATTGTATAAGTAGTGGAAAGAGAAGAAATAGATGAGGAAAGAAATAACAAATAGGACATAGAAGAAGAATCTGAAATAAGTGATTAAGAAGACTTATTTGGAGGTAGTTATTGTTTGCCTTTTCGGCTTTTCCCGGTTAGGGGTCACCACAGTGGAACCCCGGTCTGCTAATGATTGGCAGTAGATTTTCATGGTGCCGAGTTGCCAGCCCGACGCCTAACCTTTAGTGAAGGCATGCCCATTCACACATGTCTCCATTGGGAGGTAGTAAAAGAAAAAAAAGAATTCTATTGGTAAAAGTGTAAAAGACAGGAAAATAAATTTTAAAGGGATAAGTACAAAAGAAAAAAAGAAAGGAAATGGGTAAATAGGAATATATACAGCTAATGATTGAGGTTGGTGTAATGGTAAGGTGTCTGACTCACAGACAAAAGATACAGTGTTTGATTATCACTTTTGAGAGAGAAATTGACTAGGCTTAGAATGGTCTATTAGAGCTAGCCTAGTAATTAACCATAAACTTATGAATCTAAGAAAAAGTGAAGATAGAAATTAGAGTTATTTCTGTAAATATGAATTCGTATTAAGAATATAGTAAAAAGAATAGAGATTTTGGAGTGGTATAACACATGTTCTGTAGATGTAATTATATTAGACACCAGATTTTTACACATGAAGAAAGGTTACAAACAGATAAACTATGGGGAGGAAAGATTATCTGGAATTTGGGAAATGACAGATGCTCTAGAATAGCCATATTCTGTAGAAATACAGTAAAGATATTAGCTGTAACTTTAACAAAAAATGGAAGATTGTTCTTTCCATTTTAAATCTACAGTGATTATGTAGAATTATAACAGTATATGCTTATATTGATTGTAAAGGAAGATAAAGCTTATTTCACCAGATTTTAGACTATGTAGTGATAAATATGAATATTACAATAACAGGAAACTTGTTATTTAAGAGGCCAGCATAAAAAGAAAGAGTTTGTTGTTTAATTTAACTGTTGAGGCTACCCACTAAAGTGAGCTAGCCTGTGTAAGTGATTTATTACTGTTTTTCCTGCATTTCTGTGTACTTTTTAAACTAAAAAAACAAAAAAAAAACAAAATAAATCCTTGTTTTCCTGCCTTTCTCGACTAGTTTAGACCGGTATACAGGCTTTGCTGTATTCTGGACTGTGGTGTAGTTGTGTTCATTGCCTTACTTGGATAGAAGGAAGTTTCTTTGCTCACCAGTGGGAGTGGGGAGCCTTGAGCAGCCTATCTGTCCCTGAAGGAGTGACCTCAGCACAAGAGCTTGTAGTAATTGGTTGTTTTGGACCATTTCCAGCTCTTTTGAAGTTCCCTGTTTAAAATCCGCCTCTGAGCAATATTTTCTGGCTATACTACTCAGAAACAGCTCCTCGTGGTCCTGCAGAGTGGGGCTAGCAGCAGAGAACTGAGAAAAGCGACTACTTTCCTGATCTAAGTATTTTTTGCTGTTTTTACCGGAGAGACCTTCCTTTTCTTACTTTGAACAAGTTTAAACTGCTTTATTACCTGTTTTTTTGCATTGTACATTATCTGCACTTAGTTACATTTGGTCGAAAGTTTGTTGTTTAATTTAACTGTTGAGGCTACCCACTAAAGTGAGCTAGCCTGGGTAAGTGATTTATTACTGTTTTTCCTGCATTTCTGTGTACTTTTTAAACTAAAAAACAAAAAAATCCTTGTTTTCCCGCCTTTATCGACTAGTTTAGACCAGTATACAGGCTTTGCTGTATTCTGGACTGTGGTGTAGTTCCTGTGTTGTCCATTGCCTTACTTGGATAGAAGGAAGTTTCTTTGCTCACCAGTGGGAGTGGGAAGTTTCTTTGCTCACCAGTGGGAGTGGGGAGCCTTGAGCAGCTTATCTGTCCCTGAAGGAGTGACCTCAGCACAAGAGCTTGTAGTAATTGGTCGTTTTGGACCATTTCCAGCTCTTTTGAAGTTCCCTGTTTAAAATCCACGTTTGCGCGTCTTTGCGTGATTGTGCGCATAGCACAGCACCGATTAAAGAGGCTTAAAGTATTCCTGGCTCCGCCAAGTCTGCACTTCAATTTTTTCCCTTAAGAAAGCTCTACTTTCAACAAAATCAGTCTATTCGCTTTATCATAAGCCTAGCACTTGCTCCTAAAACCTTTCTAGTGAAGCACCCTTAAACTAATGGAAGCACTACATCTACCTACAACCCGTGCTAATACCCACTTCCCTTCAAAGTCCTCTCTCTGACCCAGTTACACATCACCCCCTTATACTATTCTGGCATGTCGAGTGGTATATTACTGACGTCCTCTCCAGTTCAGCTGGTTAATCTGGGAATCCTGAGACAATGTTACAATTGTCTCATGTACACAGACAACCCTCTCCTCCTCCCAACAAACACAAACACATGTGAGAGATGCAACTATATAGCCAAACTGGAGGCTGAACTCTCTCAACACAGGACTAGCAGGACCAGACAGGAGGAGAAGGTAACCACACACACAACAAACCCAGTCTCACATAAATCAACCACAACTGCAAACCAAACACATAGTAACACAAAGACATACTTGGAGGTTCTAATAAAAAACTTACCGAAACAGAGGCTCCCAAAGCAAACATCCAAGAAAACACCACCTCAAAACTCTGCACAAGCAACACATAGTACAACAAAGTCAGTGTGCCAAACAATCACAGCCCTTAAGGCGAAACACCATGCCTGATACACTAGTAATAGGTGACTGTGTAGTCAGACACACTGACGTCCCGCTTACCAGGCTGAACAGGTGGAGGGTAACGGTGAGCTGCCTGTCGGGAGCTAGGATCCGCCACATAACACAAGCACTCGGGTCACTCCAAAGCAAGTACAAATATGACTCCGTCATTGTCCATGCCGGCGTGAATGACCTGAGACGTACCTCCTTGGACTTCATGAAAAGAGAAATAGAAGAGCTCTCTGATTATGTAGCCCAGGCCGGTATGACCCTGACTCTGAGCAGCATCTTGCCCTCACCAAGAATGATGCCACAATACAAAGACAAGATGATCAGCTTTAATAATTGGCTCAATTACTGGTGTCATTCTAGGGGGATCCAGTGTCTATCTGCTTGGGATGACATGCTGGACAAGCCACACTGCTTCGCAAGGGACGGCTTGCACCTGTCACCACTGGGCTTCCGGATATTGGCTAAGGCACTTGCCACCCCCATAGTGCCTTTTTAGGCAAGGCTCAAAAGACAAACCCACCACCTATAAAACAATAAAGGAAAAAAACTAAGGGTAATGCTGCTCAACGCCAGAAGTCTAAATCTCAAGATGCAGGCTCTCGAAGCACTCCTCAGTATGGAGAGCATCGATGTCTGTGCAGTAACTGAAACCTGGTTCAAGGCTCCTGAGAGCAACCCAGCCCTACCAGGTTATACCTCGTAGCCTGCATTTCGGCCCCAAAACCTGGGCCGAACCACAAAAGGAGGGGGAGTGTCCATATTCATTAAAGACACCCACACCTCCAGGTTAGTGGCAACGCACAAAGCATCGGAGACCATCCATGTGCAACTAACCGTAGGCAAAACTGCTATACAACTTGTAGCATGCTACAGACCATCCTCGCAATCTCAGGAACTCCAGCCTTCCTGAAGACACTGGAGGATATGAATGTCTCACCAAATACCATCATATTGGGAGACTTCAACTACCCAAACATAGACTGGGTGCATTACTCAAGCCCCAACACCCTAGCCCAAAGGTTCCTGGAATTCATCAACTCAAATGCAGTGGAACAACTAGTCACCTCCCCCACAAGGGGAAATAATATACTTGACCTGATCATCACAAACATGGGGACAAAATGCTCAACACCGGAAGTATACCCCTCACTAGTGAGATCAGACCATAAACTAATAACCCTAGATATTCATATCCCACCTCCACCCCCAGCACAAAAGACCACAGTGAGAAACTTCTCAAAAGCCGACTTTACACTCCTTAGGACTGAAATGGTATCCTTCAAGCCCCCTGGGCCAGTGGAAACCACATCCCACACTGCTGAATCCTTCACAAATGCTTTCTACGGGCATCCCCAAGAATGCATGGATCATGCAATCCCAAATAAAACCAAGACCCTTTCCACCAAAGGCAGGCATCCTATCTGGTGGACCCCAGCCATAAACTTTATAACAAGAGAAGGAAGCTACTGCAAGACAGAGCAAAATCCCATAAAGGGAAGGCATCCCTGATCAGCACTAGCAAAAAACTACGTTCGCTAATAAAATCATCAAAGGCCAACTTCGAGAGCCAACTTCGAGAGAAAAATCGCTAAGGACACTAAAGATAATCACAAGGCCTTCTTCAGTTATGTTAGAAACCTGGGCAGAAACCCTCAGATATGCGCAGAGTTAGTTCATAATGGCAAAAAATACACTGAACCCACAGATATTGCCAACATATTGGCAGACAGGTTCAGTGCAAATTTCTCCCTCTCCCCAAAAAGACGAAATAAATATCTCAGCTGAATTTAAACTCCCTGAAATCTCAGATGTCCAGGTGAGAGCTGCCCTCAGCAAAGCTAAAAATACAGCATCCATGGGACCTGACGGTGTCCCGGGTTGCGTGCTACGTGAACTCCTAGAGGAGCTAAACCCACACAAGAACGCTGTTTAATCTTAACCTTGCTACAGGATACATCCCTGAACACTGGTGTACAGCTACAGTGGTCCCACTCCACAAAGGTGGCACCTCTACAGACCCTGGAAACTACCGCCCCATAAGCTTGACCAGCCTAGTCTGCAAAGCTATGGAGAGGATCATTATGGAACTCCTAAACAAAGACATCGGGGACCTACAGACAATTGACCCTTCCCAGTTCAGCTTTGTAAAAGGCAGATCCTGTCTTTTAAACCTGGTGGACTTTTTTGAAACTGTCACTAGAGCCATCGATGAAGGCAAAGCAGTTCATACAGCCTACCTGGATCTGGCAAAAGCCTTCGACACAATACCCCACTCAGGCATCATAGACAAACTCAACAGCTTGAATGTAAACCTGTTTGTCACAAGATGGGTTGCAAACTGACTAAAGGACAGAACCCACAAAGTCAGAATAGCTGGAGCTATGTCAAACTCTAAGCCAGTCACAAGTGGAGTCCCACGGGGCTCTGTCCTGGGACCCCTCTTGTTCGGCATTTATTTCTCAGATGTACAGGCAAACATAGGGGGGTTGTGGCTTACAATGTTCGCAGATGACTGCAAACTAGGCACCATAGTCGACACACCAGCTGACACATGCATCCTCCAGAAGGGCCTCACAGAAACAGACGAATGGTGCCAGAGTCATGGCCTTAAACTAAATGCCAAAAAATGTATAGTCATCCTCTTTGGAAAAAACAAAGTACCCACAAATTACCACATAGATGGTAATCCATTAAGTACGGAAAAAGTAATCAGAGACCTGGGGACCCAAGTTGACGGTGACCTCTCATTCGACACCCACGTCGCCAAAGTGGTTAGAAAGACCTTCTACTTTGCCCACCTTATCATGAAGGGATTCACATCCAGATCAAAGGATGTCATTGTACCCTTATATTCCTCCCTTATCAGGCCAATGATAGAGTACAATGCCCCATTTGGTATGTACCTCACCCGACATCTGCAGCAGCTTGAGAGACCCCAAAAGTACCTTACCAAGAGAATCAAGGGTCTCCAGCATATGTCGTATGCTGCCAGACTGAAAAAGCTCTAGCTCTATTCAGCAGCATACCACCTGCTCAGAGGTGATCTGTGCCTTGCGTACAAGGCCATGTCCAATTCAGAATTAATGGACATGCTCCACCTCAGAAAATCCAAATCCATCAGAGCCACGAGAGCTGAAGATCTAAACCTCAGCACAAATATGAATAGGATATGCTGGAGGGACAGATTCATAACCCAGAGGCTTCCCGCACTCTGGAACAGGATACCTGTCCATGTTAGGCAGAGCCCCTCACTGACAGACAGCCTAGTACTATACTATGAAACTATGGAAGGAAATGATGTAATGAAAAATGTTAGATGTTATAAGATGTGGTAAGTTAAAACTCTGGGACAAAAATTATGGACTTACAAAAGCGGTATGTATAGAACTAAAATTGTTTATTTTACAGTATCAGAAGGTTTAGTTATAGGAGAATGGGAAGTTGAAACCGGATTTTCTGATCATCTTGCGCAGTGACTAGAGATAAGGGAAAACATAGGATATATAAAAATAAGCAAAGGATTAAGAAGGATATATGAAAAAGCATGGACTGAATAAGGAAATAGATTAGTAATACAGAAAGATCATACTATTATCAGATCATACTATTATCAGAACATTTTATAAAACTGGTCTGAATGGTGAATGATGTTTTTTTGCAGTGGAGGTATGATATGAGAAAAGTAGAGAGAGAAAAATATAATAAATTACAAAATGGAGGTGGAGTATATAACACCTGGCTGGTTAAGAATTTGTTTTCTTAACCTATGCAGATGAGATTGTAATTGCAAGAAACAAAATTGGGAAAAAGACGTAATAATTTGCACAAATAAGTGGCTAGAGGTAACTGGGTAGCTTTAAATAAAGAATAAAGTAAATGTTTAGGTGATGTAGTAAAGTTAGGGGATATGCATTTTACAATGAAAATTTCTGTGTTAGATATAGAATTTGTAAGTAGAATTCAGTGGCAAAACAATAAAAGAAATAAAACAAGCCTGTCTTTACTGGAGAAAAAAAAAAAATATATATATATATATGTGTATATCTATATATCTGTATATATATATATATATATATATATATATATATATATATATATATATATATATAGTGTGTGTGTATATATGTATATATGTATATATATATGTATGTATGTGTGTGTATATATATATATATATATATATATATATATATATATATATATATATTTTGAAAAGGCTTATTTGATAAATCCAATACTTTTAGGAAACATAGCTTACTTAGCAAGTGTATTTATGTTGCCAACAGTATTTGAAAAGGAATTATTGCAGCTGTTTTTGTTTATATTGGTTTCTAGATTAAAGAGTAAAAATAGGAGTTTTGTACATAAATAAAGAAGGAGTTATAAGGTTAATTACCCCAGTGGTATATGCTGCTTCATTAAATGTGTACAAAATGTTAAAATCGGTAAGTTGAAAAAGATGAGATATTAGTAAAATTGTACAAAATAAGTAAGATACATTTTGGGGTATGGTAGAAAAGAGAAAGAGTGTATAAATAAAGAAATAAAATGTTATCAAGAAAAATATTTTTGTAGAATATAAAAAAAATGATGATATAGAAAAAGATAAGTATGGTATATGAATGCAATTATAGAACATTACTATGTAAAACCATGGAAAAATCTAACGGATGAAAAAACGAAAGCAATTAAAATAAGAAGCAAATGGTGTAATTAGAAAATAGAATGTCAAGATTTTTTTTGAAAATGATAATAGATAAATTGCCTATAAAAGGAAATATACCATATAAAAAGAAAATTGAAAGAATAGGTCTACATTGTCAAGAAGAAAAAGCTACTGAACATGTTTTTTTGAAATATAAAAGAATAAAAATGTTATGGGGAAAACTGTTAGATTTTTTTGAAGATATAAAAAGTGAATAAAATAAACCGTAATATGATTAAATATGGATAATATAAGATAAGTAAATGTTAAAAGAATAGATGAGCTATTGTATGTTGTATGAGTTATGCGGTATGAATGAATAAATTAAATTATATTTAATGGTAAATGGATTTTAGCAACAGTACTAAGTAAAATCAGATGGTGGTTTTGAAAGGAGGAGTTGAGGGTCTAATAGGGATGACAATTTAGTGGGATTGTAAAGGAAATTATGCATATGTGTAGACAGATTTGTATAGCTATACATTTGTAAATATTTGTAAATATCTAAATATTGTAAATGGTTATTTTTTGTATATAAATAAAGGACCCCTTACTCTTTGGAGCTGCTAGATGGTGCTGGACGGCTCCAACTGCAGCAAGGAAGGGGCCGAATGGAAGCAGCAGCAGCTTGGAGGAGGAGAGAAAAGCTATTGAGAGTTTGGAAGTGGAAAATGAACATTTGGAGAAAATGTTGTTTGATATGGACTATCAGAATGTAGATAGTTTCTTATGTGGTGCATGGTAAACACTTAGTTGTGTCAATGGAGAATGAAGTGAGTCTGTTGGAATGGTACAGATAACAGAACTAGGTGGTTTGCAGATGTTGCTTTGAAAGTAATCAAGCAGGATGATCAGGTGACAGCTCTGCTGTTTCATGGGGTGAGATGGCAGATAACCTTCAGAAGGGCTCAGGATGGCATGTGGTAAATGAACCAGATGATGTGGCAGCTGAGAATGCAGAAGTTAAAACTGGTGCAGTAGTGACAGAAAGTAAAAAGGAAAGCGGCAACAAACTGAAAGGGAGTCTGGTTTTGTGGCAGTAGAGAATGTAGTAATTACAATGTATAGCAGTGATAACATACAAAAAAGGAGACCAGCAACAAGGTATAAGAAAAGTATTTCTTAAAAAGAAAAGCCCAACTGTAAGAAAAGAACAAAAATGCCAGTGTATTAGACAGATAATATATAAGGACATCTGGTAACTACTGTGGGTTTTAAAGCTCAAGAAATGTGATCTTTTATAAATGCAAGGACAGAGATATTTTCTGACAACATTTGAAACTGAGGGAATGATGAAATTTGTGGAACTGTGTAACAAAGAACATTTATGCATGGGACAGTTGTTTGTTTTGTGGTAGTAACTTAAATATTAAACAGATGTTACTGTGCAGTTTCAAACTGATGCACTGAAAGAAGAGGACTTTAAAATGGATGCAGGATTTGTGTGAAACTGTTAATAATGTGAAAGTTAGAGATGAGGGAAACATGGAGTAGAGGTTGGCAGTTGGAAACTATTGAAATGTAAAAGAAATGGTGAAAAGACTTGCCTTTGTTATTTTTGTGACTAAGTAGTAGAGAGATGTTAACATGTTGCATGTTACTTGCTGTTGGACATGCTCCACTTAAAGAAATCCCAATCCCTCCGAGCTACATGCTCTAGGGACCTAAACCTTGTCACCACAATAAATAGAACGTGCCGGAGGGATAGATTCCTGTCCCATACTCTGTAATAAACTACATATCTATATCAAACAAAGCTCCTCATTAGCACCCTTCAAGAAGAATCTTGATGATTGGATGGGAAATAGGAAATTCACCCCAGGGATCACTTCTGTGCCTCTGCTCGCCAATGGCACAGGAAAATTATTTTCTTTGGTGGCAAAAGCCAGGGTACCTCTTTGGTTGGGCTTGTATAGGGCCGATAGCCTAGTACCTACCTATGAACCTATGCTTACTAGCATAACTCATGCTTCTTTTTGGGGACATTTTCATTTAATTAATGATTGTAACAAGATGCATTTTAACTATTGTAGAGAGAAGTGATATACAGCAAAAAGTCATGTGGTTAAATTCCATCTCTTTTGACCATCACGTAATAGTAGTTGGGAAGTCCTCCTGTTTAGGTAGCTGATACAGCTGTGTAAAAAAAAAAAAAGAGATGCTTTTGAATGGATTGTCAAGTGCAAACAGTAAATAGTGAAAAAGAAGGGGAAAGGAAAGAAAACATACAAGATAAAGGACAACAAAAAGCTGGGGGAGAGGGTGAAATGGGTGAAAACGAAACTGTATAATAAGACAAAAATATGAAGGGAAAAAATGAGGGGTAGGGGAGAGAGATTGCATGCAAGAAAAGAGGTCAGGAGAAGGGATTGACACTGCTAATTTTTTGAAGTTCTAGCTAGTGAAAAATCTGATTCTGAGGATCAAGGATTATTTGTAAATAAACCAAGGAAAATATTCAGTAGAGTAAAGAGTACAAATTTAAAAATATTTCTCACAAACTTTAAAATAAGGAACTCAATTAGAGTATTTTCAATAAATGTGAACAGGTGTTATTGACAGTGTAAGAAAGTTAGAGATATTATACTCTGCTAAAATTTTCCATAATGCCTCATGCTGGATTTCATCAAAAGTTTTATTTATACCCCCTATTAATATTTTTAATTCTTTCTGTTTATCATGTCATCTACCAATTGTCTTATTAATATCAAAAGTTATGGACTTCCTCTGTTTTTAGTTTGAAAAATTGTTTCAGATAAGTTTATTTACTTTATTCACTATTCTTTTCTGTATTATTTTCATAAAGATGTTATAATCTACATTATCCAGTATTTTTTATATCTGTTCTTCTTTTTTCATATACATTTCATTACATCTAAACATATTGTTATCGTGTATGCCTTTTTCAAAACATTCATTCATTACTTTTAGAAAATATTCTTTTTACCATTCTTGCATGTTTCTGTACTTTAAGTATTCAAGTCTATCTATGCCTGTGGCTGCTTCTACATTTACTATTTTAAGCACGTTTTTCCAATTCTTCTATTGTAATCTTTTCTTCCATCCTTTTATTGTCTTCTTCAGTTAGCTTATTTAATTCCCATCTATCTTTTATTGTCATGTCACATGTTGAAAATGTTTCCAATATGTATCCTTTTATTTTTTTTCCATAATTCCTTCTTGTGCGTTTACTATGTCACTTTTTTCATTGTTTAGTTCTCTTATTACTGTTATATTTTCTGTAACCATTTTATTTAAGTTTGGAACTATTACTTTATTTCCTTTGGAACTATTACTTTATTTCCTTGTAAAAAGTATCTTTGTTTAATCTTTTTTTTTTTAAATTTTCTTGATTCATTTCATACAATTTCCTTTATTTTTCTATAAACTCTTCTCTACCATTTGCTATGTTTTTGAATATTTGGTTACTAATTTTTTTTGTATACATCGAAATCTTGTAATATTTTCAGTTTTTGCCATTTTAGTACTTATTTTCTATATATTTTTAAATTAATCCACCAACTTGTCCAGTCTTTATAGAATTCTCTCATGTCTAGATGATCAGAATTATTGTATTATATCTTTTGCATGTTCATTCAATTGACTCTTTAATCCTTTACTCCTTTGCTTATCTTTATGTAATCTCTCTTTTCTTGTATCTCTATTTATATAGCTAAGTGATTTGAGAATCATGTGGTTTTACATCCTTGATGTAGCTTCTTTTATATGTCTATTTCTCATTTTCCTGTAGATGCATTTTGTTTTTAATCATGTCAAAGATTACTTTAACATCCACCCCTTCTTTTCATTTGTGCCTTAAGTCACAAAAGTCCCCATTTCAATTATTTGCATGTTTAAACTCACATGATCCAGTAGTTTTCTAAACATGATTGATTTCTCTTTGCTTCTGCAAAGTGTATGCATAGAGTGTAATTACTCTATAAACTTGATTTTTATATTTTATATTTTTTTATTATTCTTCCAGTGATGATTATTGTGTAATCTAAAATATCGTATACATCCTTTACATAAAATGACTATACCAGAACATGTTTCATTGCCTAAGTTTCAAATTACTTTACCTTGCCATAATCCATTAATTTGTTCTAATAAGGGCTGTAATATCCATATGTAATACTTCACACCATTGTAATACTCCTAACCTACAATGAATGTTCTTTATGCTGTTGAATTAATGGCTAGGATTTTCACTTTAATGAATGTTTTTTTTTTTTTTTATTTTTATCATTTTCTTTTTTTGCTTTCCCCATAGTTACATTTTTGAACTTATTTTCTCTTTCACTCTTTTACCTATGGAACCTGTCTTACTTCTTGCTTTTACCCATTTGCTTTCTCCTTCACTACTTGAATTACTTATCTTCTGTTTCTTGTCTCCTTCCTTTTATTTTATTTCATTCATACTGTCTCTCTCATCCATTGTTGCATCAAATTTCATTCATTTTGTGTTTCTTCTATAGTATATACTATAACCTTCTTTTTATCCTGTTCCTACACTAATGTTATTTCTTGTGTATGTTTTTCTAACTCTGTGCAATGCATCCAAGAATGGCCTATCTTTTCACATTTTATATAGTTTAGTTCACATTTCTTTGCTTCATGACCATTTTTTCCACATATAAAACATTTTCTTTTATCACAGTTGTTAAATGATTCTTTACCACATAAACAGCATTTCTTAGGTTGTCCCCACTATCTCACCATTCATTTGTTCCCTTCAATATTAATTGTTAGGTAATGTACAATTTTTTTTTTGTTTTGTATTTTCAGTATTACACCACATTTCCATCATCCAGTCCATAGGCCTCTGTTATCATATACTTTTGTAACATGCATGACATCTCATTTTTAATAATCTTTTAGATCATCTCTTTCAATTTGTCTTAAATTGTACAAACACTTTTTTTTTCTTGGGTTCTCTATTTAAAAGACTGTATTACATACAAGTTCCAAAGGTTCATGTCCTTACTTTTGTTGTACTGTTCTAAACATTTTTCCATGTATTGTGCCTTCTCTGTCACAGAATGTTTCCTTAACTCATTCACTCCAGAGCAGCTCAGAAAAAGCTGCCTCCTTTAATTCCACCATAGGAACAACAGTGCAGCCTGAGCTTATTTTTAGAAAATTCATTTCTAATACCATACAGAAAACAAATGTTCATAACTCATAGAGTATGACTAGAAATGTAAATGGGAAAGTTGTTCAGACACTGACCTTTCCAACAATGTAAATGTTGATAGTGCGTATCAAAGTCATTATTAAATATTTGGCAAAGAATGCTAATATTGTGCATATTTTTTACCTTTTTGGAAAAGCAAAGCACAATATCTTGGTCAATGTACCATGTAGACCCATACAATGTGTATTTAATTTGTTTGTTTGAATGTCACCTTTAAAATGATAGCTTAACTTTTACTGTGTGATGCTCCTTTATGGAGATATTCACAGAAATATGATTAATATAATATTTCTCATAATTGATAATCCATAATATCTCATCACCTGAGTCGGAGGCTACACATCAGTGTAGAAGTTGTGCGTCTCCATGCCAGCTTCAAAATGATGCATCATTTGTGTCATCACCATGCTCCCTTGCAAAGATATGGGCATAATAATGAGAAGCATTAGAAGTGTATAATTTTCATAATCCTACAAGACTAAAATTGTGATATCTGTACATGTGTACAGTGCACAGACACAGTTCTTTTACCATGTTGTAAGGAGTAACACTGTCTTCAAAATGAGGTATTACTTGGCACACTGACCTGCTTCCTTGCAAAGTTATTTACCAAAATATGAAAACAAAATCATAATTTCCATAACCTAAGTCCGAAACAAACTGATATCTGTACATGTGTATAACATACAGGCACAGTTCTTTTATCATGTTGGAACTGTGAATATTGTCTTCAAAATGAGGTATTACTTAGCGCATTCAGATGCTCCTTTACAAAGTTATTTACCAAAATATGAAATAAAATCATAATTTCCATAACCATAAGTCCGAAACAAACTTTGATAATCAATGTGTACAGCATACAGGTGCAGTTCTTTTACCATGTTGCAGCTATCAATGCTGTCTTCAAAATGATGTATTAGTTAGCACATTCAGATGCTCCCTTGCAAAGTTATTTATCAAAATAAGAAAAAAAAATCATAATTTCCATAACCTAAGTCCTAAAGAAACTGATATCTGTACATGTGTACAGCATTCAGACCCAGTTGTTTTACCATGTAGACACATATCATTGTAAATATATGCATTCTTGGTGTAGCCAACATACTGCTGAATAGGTACATGTAAAGAGAAGAAACAATGTAAGGACCGCTACTACACTAATGAACCCAGGACAGGCATGGAACTTCAGTGGCATGCAAGGCCATCTGATCTGTCTATCTGTGCAGGCTACCCACACAGACAGCTACCACTACAGTCTCACAACTTCTTTCAGTGTCAGCAGTCTTCCTTACGTATGCCTTTTCTCTTTACATGTGTTCATTCAGCAATGGACCTAAGGGATCAAGTTTTGTATTACTAAGCCCTTCCTGTCATCTAAACTCTACACATGCCTGATAAAAGAATAAAAAAAGAAGTATTACAAGATGGTTACTGACATATTTGATTGTACGTCTTAGCACTCTCCTGAAACAGTTGTTCTTTCTCAGCATCTTCACCAGCTCCTTCCCACAGTTATTTATCAAACTCAGAAAAATATCATATTTTACAGAACACAATTCATAATAGAGTTTTACTTACTGTACTGGTCCTACTTGGTCATGAGTTTTCTATTCTTCTTGCAAGTTACATGATGTTCATCGTGCATACAGCTGCAGTCATAACAGATGGGTTCTCCTGCCGTCAGGCGGGTCCTCGGTCGGCCGAATTCCAAAGTCTAGGTCCGGCGTCGGTTGTTGTCGCTTCTTCCATGACGTCAGTGCGACAGGGGTATAAAAGAACCAGCCAACGCCATTTTCTTCAGTCTTTCTTACCGTGCGGTGCCTGAAACAGAAGCAGTTCGCAAGTGCCGGTCGGCCAGCTCCTGAGATTACGAAAATTTGGAAACCGTAGTCTTCTTAAAAGCTAAGTACCCCGTTGGGGAAACTTTTCTTGCCTCAGACCGATGTCAGACAAAGTTAATAATTGCATTTCTTGTGGGAAGCAAATACCGCATAAGGATTTCCATTCCCTCTGTATACCTTGTTTAGGCCCAGACCACGATGTCTCGGTCTGTCGCTTTTGTGCTACATTCAACAAGCGCACTATTAAGCGTCGGGCGGAGTTCGCCCAGCATTATTTTGGTAAAGCATTTAACTATACTATGTCATCGGATACTCCAAACGCCAGTTTTGTCTAAAAAACGCAAAGACAAGGACCGACACACGAGGTCCGCGGCCTCAACCGACACCATGCCAAAGTTGACTACACGTGGTCCGGTTCTCAGCGAGGCACCTACGCAGCCCCTGACTACCGACGACACTTCTTTGATGGTGTCTCCCGTGCCTGAGGTCACAGGCTCCTCGGTCCACACCCCGACTACTGATAACCGAAGCCACTCTTGGCGTTGAAACTCAGAATGTGGACAGGTCCACCTCAGGTGTCTTCAGACCTTCCTCTTCTTTCTTCATCAAGGCTTTCACAAAGTCTAAAGCAACCATGCACTCTAAAAGACCAGCTACACAGGGTCCATCTCCAGGCCCCATGCCTAAGAAACAGATGCTTAAAATGGCTGAGGATTTAATTACTCTTATCAGAGGTTCTCAGCCCCCTCCGGACAAAAGGCCCAGAGTGGAGGAAGATTCCCCCTCCTCTGATCAGGGCTGCATTATTTCAGGGCACTCTGATGATCAAGAACATTCTTACTCCCCTTTTGAAGACTCTTATGCGGAGGAGTCCATCCCTTCTGCCCCCCCCCCCCAAGAGGATCACTCATTTGGGGAAACTTTGCATACCTTAAGGGAACACTTCCACTGGGAAGGCCAAGATTATTCTGATTCCAAGAAATGGCTCAGGGAATTTCTCTTGCTACCTCAGCACAGGCCTCTGGCTATACCTCCTGTCTTGGACATCCTAGATGATGTTTACTCGAAGGCTTGCCTTAACCCGGACTCTGTACCTCCAGCTCCAGTTAAGCCAGACAGGTACTACAGGGTTCCTGACTCACACCAATTCCTATACAAAAGCCATGCTGCTGACCCAGAAACCATCTCACAGGGCCCCAAGGGAGTTAATTGCTCCATTGCAAAATCTATTACCTTCCGAGAGAGACTCCAGATCCTTAGAAAGGTGGGGAAAAAGGTATATACCTCGGCTACCTTATCCATGAGGGCCTTAAACTGTCAGTTTCATATGCTAAAATACCAACAGTTTTTTGTTATCACAATTGAAGAGTAAAATGTCACTACCTGAACAACCAGACTTTAAGGAGTTGCAGGATTTGATGCATAGTGCAGACAAGTGGGTAAGCATACCTTACAATGTGGTTTTGATGCTCTAGAGGCCTCATGTAGAGCTGCTGTTACAGGATCAGTAATACGTAGGCATGCCTGGCTCAAAGAACAAGCCTTGCCTGATCATGTCAAAGCTAAATTATTAGACGCCCCTCTTCAAAAGGATGTACATTTTGGTGCTTATGCTGAGGAGGTGTTGAGGAAAATGGAGGAAAAGGCTAAATCAATGCAAACTGTGAAAGAATTTCTACAGGTACAACCCCCACGTTTTAGTAGAAATTGGCCTTCCAAAAAATGGTCCTTTCCTGCCACGGACAGACCCCAAAGAGGCAGATGCAGGCACCCCAGGGGCAGAGGACAATCACAAGGATCGTTTAGAGGCAGACAATGGCAAGCTCCTACACAGAGGTGATGAGGATAACTTGCAACCTTTCAGAAAGCAAACCCAATGACTTTCCCCTTTGCATGCCAACCAAGTCTCAAATGGCAGCCCCCTTAGGAGGAAAGCTGGCATTATTTTCAAAAAATTGGCATATTGTCACAAAGGACAAATGGATCCTGGACATTATAAACAGAGGCTACAAATTCCATTTTCACACCCTTCCAAAAATGAGAGGCATGCCAAACCTGCCACACAATCAAAGGGCAGAGGCACAAAGACAAATTACAGATCTCATAAACATGAAAGCTATTCAAGAGGTACCTACGCACGAACAAGGTCAAGGTTTTTATTCCAGGCTATTTCTGGTGCCAAGGAAGGGAAAAGATTGGAGATCTATTTTGGACCTATCCATCCTAAACACATTTCTACTCGTACCAAAATTCAAGATGCTCACACTACAGCAACTTCTTCCCATGCTGGGCAAGGAGTCTTGGCTGGTAACATTGGACCTCAAGGAGGCATACCTGCATGTCCCAATCAGACAAAATTGCAGAAGGTACCTCAGATTTCTTGCAGGTTCAACCCATTATCAATTCTCTGCATTGCCCTTTGGCTTATCTACTGCGCCCAGAGTATTCACGAAATGCCTGGCATCAGTAATTGCCTACTGCAGACTTCAAGGGATACAAATATACCCCTATTTGGACGACTGCCTGAAGCGGACAGCAAGCACATTCTTCAGAAACATCTGGCTTATGTAATAAGGTTGTTGAACTCACTGGGATACACAGTCAACAAAAAGAAATCAAGGCTAATACCCTCTCGGAAGATAATTTTCCTGGGTGCCAATTTGGACACAAACACCCAGATGGCCTACCTCACGCCAGAGAAGCAGGGGCAACTAATTCAATACTTCAGAACACTGGCAAATTGCACCAGGCTGACTGCAAGGAAAATCCTGCAGGCTCTGGGATTCATGGCATATTGCATCTTACTAATCCCATGTGCAAAGCTGCACATGAGGAAACTACAATGGTACCTGAAAAACATATGGTCTCAACACAGCCGCAGTTTGGAAACAACAATACCACTAATTCCATGTCTACAAAAGGAATTTCTGTGGTGGGCTCAAGCATGTCAAACAAACACAGGTCTTCCATTCAGCAAGCCTCAAGCAAATCAAGTCATCACAACAGACGCCTCGGACTACGCCTGGGGGGCGCACATGACAGATCGGTGCATTCAGGGCAAATGGTCCCAAAAAGAAAAGCACCTTCACATCAATCAAAAAGAAATGCTAGCAGTAATAAATGCTATTATAGCTTTCAAGGACCTTCTACAGCCAGGACAACTATTGATAAGAATGGACAACACCACTGTTATGTGGTACATAAACGGGGAGGAACACATTCTTGCCCCCTATGCAGACTGGCCATGTCACTTTGGAACATGGCCATCGACTTACAAATGGAACTACAGGCACAGTACTTGCCAGGCAAGGAAAACACGCTGGCAGACAACCTAAGCAGGAATATGACAGATCCACACGAATGGAAATTGCATCCAAATGTTTTTACAGAAATAATCCAAGAATGGGGAAGGCCAGACATGGATCTCTTTGCCTCCCACAAAAATCATCAATTGACAAAATTCTGCTCAAGGATCTTCCATCCAAAGGCCTGGAGAGTGGACGCTCTCTCCTTCAGTTGGCCATCAATGACAGTTTATGCCTTCCCACCTCTTCCTCTGCTGCCCAAAGTTCTACTGAAAACCAGAGCAGACAGACCAAAGATGATTCTCATTGCTCCGGACTGGCCAAGGCAACACTGGTACCCACTCCTGAGGAGCCTGACTCATTCCCCACCATGGACCCTGCCTCTAATGCCTCTTCTTCTGACTCAGCACAGCTTCAGAACTCTTCACAGCCAGCTAAAAACACTCAATCTAGCCACATGGAGGATTCCTTAGCATCACAACAGTCCCTACTCTCCAAGGAGGTGCAGGATGTCATTTTGGAGGCCAGAAGGCCATCAACTAGAAAAGCTTACTCCGCAAAATGTAAATTTTTGTGTCTGGAATGAGAAAAAGGGACAGGATCCTGGAAAACTGAATTTACCTCAAATACTACAATATTTGGCTGAACTGCTAAGCAGTGGACTTTCTTTCTCCTCCATCAAAATCCATGCCTCAGCCATTTCTGCAGAATACAACACTGATCCACCTTTATTCTCTCACCCTCTCTTAAGACAGTTCCTCAGAGGGGCTAAGAATTTAAGACCTCCAAGGAAACAACCAATACCTGCTTGGGATCTTAATTTTATCCTGGAAAAACTGACACTGCCTCCCTTTGAGCCAGCTGCCTCATCAGATTTGCAATATTTGTCCTGGAAAACAGCTTTCCTTCTGGCTATCACCTCAGCTCATAGAGTTTCAGAACTACAGGCTCTCATGGCTATCCAGTCTTTTATCATCTTCCATCAGGACAGAGTTTCCTTATGAACCAACCCGTCCTTTATGCCTAAAGTGGTATCCAGGGTAGCTTTAAATCAGGCCATACATTTACCTACTTTTTATCCTAATCCTCAAAACAAAGGGGAGAGATTACTACATTCGTTGGACATCCACAGACAACTGCGTTATTATTTGGACAGAGCAAAGTCTTTCAGAAAATCAGAACAGCTCTTTGTGGCCTATGCGGTAGGAGCTCAAGGAAAGCCAATTTCCAAACAGACCATCTCAAAATGGATAGCCCACTGCATATGCTTTTGCTACTCCTTTCATGGCAAAACTGTACCTACAGGCATTAGAACTCATTCCACCAGGGCCACAGCCACCTCTGCAGCCTTCCTCAGAGGAGTTCCTACCAAGGATATTCTGGAAGCAGCCACTTGGAGTTCTGTGCATACCTTCTCCAAGCACTACAACCTACCATTATACTCCAAATCTAGAGCAGGCTTTGCCACTGCTGTCTTGCAGGGCATTTTGGCTCCTCCTAGTTTCACCTAGTGCCTACCACCCCTTTCTTAGCTTTGGGATTCTACCCATCTGATGTCCTTCATGGATGCATCTGCAGTCATAACAACTGGGTTGTCCTGTCGTCAGGCAGCCCTGCAGTCGGCCGGATTCCAAAGTCCGGGTCCGGCTTCGGCTGATGTCGCACTTCTCCCGATGTCATCTTTGCTGGTCTCCGGGTATAAAGGCATCAGCCGACGCCATTTTCTTCAGTCTTTCTTGCCGCGTGGTGCCCGAAGCAGAAGCTGTTCGCAAGTGCCGGTCGGTCGGATCCAGAGATTTCTACTACTGAATACTACTTCGAAGACTTCTAAAAGCTAAGTACCCCGTTGGGGACTCTTTCTTGCCTCAGCCGATGTCAGAAAAAGTCAATAACTGTTTAACTTGTGGGAAACAAATACCTCATAAAGATTTCCACTCTTACTGTTTGCCTTGTTTAGGCCCAGACCACGACGTAGCAGCCTGTTCGGCCTGTGCTTCCTTCAACCGACGAACGCTTAGGCGTCGGTCGGAGTTTGCTGAACAGTTTTTCGGTTCAGAATTTGCGTACATTATGCCGTCGGATCCTCCGACTACCCAAATTGTTAAGAAACGCAAAGAAAAAGACCGACACTCGCGGTCCACGGTGGCCGAAACCATGGCGAAGCAAACCGAGAGTGTCTCGGTTTCGGCCGAAACCGAGAAAACTGATCAAAGCACAGCTGAATCTTTGACTACTTCTGAGGTTCCTGCTACCTTACTTGAATCGGCCTCTGAAATTTTACCTACTACAGTGGCTTCTAGTGAATTATCAGACACCATCCCTTTGGATGTCTCTACCCCAGCACGTGGTGCTGCTAGGCCTCCTGCAGCCATGTCCATTAAGGCCTTTGCCAGGGCTAAAGCAGCCAAGTCTACTAAATCAGTGCCTGTTAAACCCCCCTCAACCAGGCCTACTTCTAGTTCACAAATGCTTACTCTGGCAGAAGATTTAATATCCTTAATCAGGGGATCTCAATCTCACCCAGACAGGGCCTCTCAGCCCCCAGAGAAGAGACCTAGGGCAGAGCCCCCCGAGCCTGTGTCCTCTGATTCTGCGGATGACTCAGATATTACAGACCAGCCAGAGGCTCCTTTCTCCAATTATGAAGACTCAGATGCTGAAGAATCCATTCCAGCTGCTTCTCCACCAGAAGAATTCTCCTTTGGGGAAACCTTACATGCCATGCGAGAACAATTCCAATGGCAGCAACAGGATTTCTCAGATTCCAGAAAAAGACTTAGGACTTTTCTGCACCTTCCACAACACAGGCCCTTAGCTATACCTCCTGTCCTCTCTGTTGTGGACGATGCCTTTAATGATGTCTGCTCTGCACCAGATTCCTTACCTCCAGCCCCTGCCAAACCAGACAGATTTTACAGGGTACCAGACATGCATCATCACCTTTACAAGGCCCCACTTGCAGACCCTGAAACTATATCCCAAGGGCCTAAGGCAGTAGCCTCGACCACAGCAAAAAACCCTATTCCTTCTGAAAGGGAAGCCAGGTCTTTAGACAGATGGGGCAAAAAAGTTTATACCTCAGCTACTCTCTCAGCTAGAGCTTTAAACTGTCAGTTTCACATGATATAATACCAAGAGTTTATGCTTGATCAGTTAACTAAAAAACTATCCTCTGATGACTCTATAGATAAGAAATATGTATTAGAAATGGTAAATAACATACAACAGGTTAGTAACCATTCCTTAAAATGTGGCTATGATGCACTGGAGGCTTCATTTAGATCAGCCATGACTGGCACAGTGATAAGACATGCATGGCTGAAGGAACAAGTCTTACCGGATCATGTTAAAGCTAAGTTATTAGATGCTCCTATAGATAAGACCAGTTTGTTTGGTACACCTGCCCAGCAGGTAATGAAGAAAATGGAAGAAAAGGCAAAATCTGTTCAAACGGTTAAAGATTTCTTGCAGGTTCAGCCCCCAAGGTTTAGCAGGAACTGGCCTGCCAAAAATTGGTCCTTTCCTGACTCCACAAGATCCCAAAGGGGCAGGAATAGACGTTCCAGAGGCAGAAACCAATCCAGAGGAGGTGCCTACAGAGGATGACAGTGGCAAGGTAATAACAGAGGCACAGACTCAGCCACTACCACTACAACAGCACAATCACAGTGACTTAACTCTACATCCGCCTACCAGGGAACAAATAGCAGCTCCATTAGGCGGAAAATTAACCTTATTTTCGAAAAACTGGCACTACATCACAAAAGACAAGTGGATTTTGCAAACCATAGACCAAGGTTACCGGTTCCACTTTCACACTTTACCAGTCAAAAGAGGAATGCCAAACCTGCCTCCAAATCAAAAAACAGAAGCTCTACAGCAGATAATGCAATTAGCAAAGATGAGAGCTGTGGAAAGAGTGCCAATAACAGAACAAGGCAAAGGATTTTACTCAAGACTATTCCTAGTTCCAAGAAAGGAAAAAAGTTGGAGACCTATTCTCGACCTGTCCACCTTAAATACATACATCATTGTCCCAAAATTCAAAATGCTGACCCTACAGCAACTTCTTCCCATGCTGGGCAAGGAGTGTTGGCTGGTAACTCTAGATCTCAAGGAGGCATACCTGCACGTCCCCATTCGACCAATTTGCAGAAGATACCTCAGATTTCTTGCAGGATCAGAGCATTATCAATTCTCAGCATTGCCCTTTGGCTTATCTACTGCACCCAGAGTATTCACAAAATGCCTGGCATCAGTAATCGCCCACTGCAGACTACAGGGAATCCAAATTTATCCATACCTGGACGACTGCCTGCTACAAGGGGACAACAAAAGCAAGCTGACAACAGATTTACAATGGGTCATTTACTTGCTACAAGCACTGGGATACACAGTCAATTTACAAAAGTCAAGGCTGATACCATCCCAAACAAGGACATTCCTGGGCGCAGAATTGGACACTGTAAAACAAATGGCATTCCTAACCGCAGAAAAACAAAAAGAACTCCCTCTTTACTTCTTGGCTCTAACAAAACAGAACAAGTTAACAGCAAGAAAAGTCCTGCAGGCCTTGGGCTACATGGCATCATGCATAATCTTGGTTCCACATGCCAGACTACATATGAGAAAACTACAGTGGTACCTAAGGAATTTATGGTCCCAACACAGGCACAGCCTAGAAGCAGAAATTTCACTAATCCCATGCCTAAAACAGGAGTTCCTATGGTGGGCACAAGCATGCCAGTCAAACCCAGGCCTACCCTTTCACAGCTATCAAGCAAGCCAGACCATCACAACAGACGCCTCAGACCTAGGATGGGGGGCTCACATGCTGGACAAATGCGTACAAGGATTGTGGACGCAGGATCAACTCCACCTGCACATCAACCTAAAAGAAATGCTGGCAGTAAAACTGGCAATCCAAAATTTCAGACCATTTCTAAAAGAGGGCCATTTGATGATAAGGACAGACAACACCACAGTCATGTGGTACATCAACAAGCAGGGAGGCACTCATTCATACCCCCTATGCAGAATGACTTTGGAGCTTTGGAACCTGGCACTCAGCTACAACATCCAGTTACAGGCAATATTTGTACCGGGAAAGGACAATACTCTAGCAGACATATTGAGCAGAACCACATCGGATGCCCACGAATAGTTGCTACACCCGGACATCTTCAAGACCATCTCAAAGAAATGGGGAAGACCACAGATAGATCTATTCGCTTCCCCTCTCAATCACCAACTCAAAAAATTCTGCACAAGGACATTCCACCCACTTGCATGGAAAGTGGATTCGCTCTCCTTCAGCTGGAAAGGTCTAACAGCATATGCATTTCCACCTCTTCCCTTGATACACAAGGTATTACTAAAAATCAAGGAGGAACGTCCAAGGATAACCCTGATAGCTCCAAACTGGCCAAGACAACACTGGTACCCATTACTGAGGAGCATGTCTCGGGACAACATGTGGCCAATACCCCTGATGCCTTTGATGTTAACTCAGAACAACTACAGCATCATACATCCAAACCTAAAAACGTTGCAACTGACTGCATGGAACATCACATAGCAGCAACTAACCCAGAACTTTCCCAAAGGGTTAAAGACATTATCCTTGAAGCCCGCAGACCTTCAACAAGAAGGAACTATGCAGGAAAATGGAAAAGGTTTGTCATTTGGAGCACTGAAAGAGGAAAAGATGTGTCAATTATAGATATGGCTAACATTCTGGAGTATCTGGCAGAGCTTCTACATACAGGCCTGTCCTATTCCTCCATCAAGATACATGCATCAGCTATTTCAGCAGAATACAGCTTTGATCCACCTGTCTTTTCACACCCTTTACTCAGGCAGTTCCTCAGAGGAATCAAGAATGTAAAACCTCCAAGGAAACCACCATTGCCAGCTTGGGATTTGAACTTTGTGCTAGAAAAATTGACACTCGCACCTTTTGAACCAGCAGCTACAGCGGACCTACAGCATCTATCGTGGAAAACTGCTTTCCTACTGGCAATAACCTCAGCAAGGAGGGTCTCCAAACTTCAGGCCCTAATGGCGGTACAGCCCTTCCTAATCTTCCACCAAGATAGTGTCCATGAGGACTAATCCTACGTTTATGCCTAAGGTGATATCCAGAGTGTCTTTAAACCAGGCAATCCACCTACCTACCTTCTTTCCCAACCCACAAAACAGAGGGGAAAGAATGCTGCATTCCTTGGATGTCCATAGACAGTTACGCTACTACCTGGGCAGAACAAAAAGTAGCAGAAAAACTGACCAGCTTTTTGTAGCCTATGCAACAGGAAGGGAAGGAAAAGCAATTTCCAAACAGACAATCTCCAAATGGATAGGAAATTGCATACGGTTCTGTTACTCCTTCCATGGAAAACCAATTCCACAGAACATAAGGCCTCATTCTACAAGGGCAACAGCCACTACCACAGCCTTCCTACGAGGTGTGGCAACCAAGGACATTATTGAGGCGGCTACTTGGACCTCCGTGCATACATTTGCCAAGCATTATAACTTACCATTGTACTCCAGATCCCGAGCAGGGTTTGCCACTGCTGTGCTGCAAGGGATCCTAACCACACCATAATCTAAATTTTTCCTCCTCCCTTAGTTGGCTATGGTATTCTACCCAGTTGTTATGACTGCAGATGCATCCATGAAGGACATAGTACAGTTTTGTACCTACCATAAATGTAGATGTCCGAACTGGATAGCATCTGCAGTCAGGATTACCCTCCCTCCTTCCCCTCTGTGGTACTCCTAGGGTATTTACCCTCCTAATAGCTAGCTAGTGGGGGGGGGAGTCTTTTATGGTGTATTTGTTTGTATATATGTACATATATGCTTATTTTCTGAGTTTGCCTTCTATCCTTTTGGAAACATTGGCATTTATCCAAAAATTAGCCTTCCAGGAAGGGCAACTGGCATCTAGGGCAAGAAACACTGAAGAAAATGGCGTCGGCTGATGCCTTTATACCCGGAGACCAGCAAAGATGACGTCAGGAGAAGTGCGACATCAGCCGAAGCCGGACCCGGACTTTGGAATCCGGCCGACTGCAGGGCTGCCTGACGACAGGACAACCCAGTTGTTATGACTGCAGATGCTATCCAGTTCGGACATCTACATTTATGGTAGGTACAAAACTGTACTTTATGACTGCAGCTGTATGCACGATGAACATAGTACAGTTTTGTACCTACCATAAATGTAGATGTTTGAGTGCTAATACAGCTGCAGTCCAGGTTTCCCTCCCTCCTTCCCCTCTTGTGACAGGCCTATAGGCTAACGCACCCTCATACAACCTGCTTGGGGTATTCTTTTAGGATGTATTTGCTTGCAACTACTGTTTTTTGATTATATTGCACTGCATTATTACACAAATTTATGTATTGCCTTCCTCCTGGGGGCACCTGACATCTGGGGCAAGAAAAACTGAAGAAAATGGCTTCGGCTGGTTCTTTTATACCCCTGTCGCACTGACATCAGGGAAGAGGCGACGACAACCGACGCCGGACTTAGACTTTGGAATTCGGCCGACAGAGGACCCGCCTGACGGCAGGAGAACCCATCTGTTATGACTGCAGCTGTATTGGCACTCTAACATCTACATTTATGGTAGGTACAAAACTGTACTTTACCAATCCTGCATAGCTCTCCTCACGCCATTGTGGAGGTCAGTCAAGAACAACACAATGCTCTCCTCAGTTAGGTGAATGCCATCCCTTCTGAAGAGGTGAACATCTTCTGTGGTGATGCTGTCATGGCAGATTGTAGATCACCGGCCCTGTGCATCAAGCCATGCATGAACCCATTCTGTAAACGTCTGACCTTGTGCACTGCCTGTTGACTGTTTGTTGATGTTCTTCGTGTTTCACTGTTGCAGTCATTACACTTGGGTTATCCTGCTGGCAGGCTACCCTCAGTCGGCCTGAATTCCAAAGTCTAGGTCCGGCGTCAGTTGCTGTCGCCTCTTCCTTGACTTCAGTGTGCCAGGGGTATAAAAGATGCAGCCAATGCCATTTTCTTCAGTCTTTCTTGCTGCGTGGTGCCAGAAGCATAAGCAGTTTGCAAGTGCCGGTCGGCCGACTCCTCTGAGATTTTTGTGTTTGAATTTCAGATCCGAAGTCTTCATTAAAAGCTAAGTACCCCATTGGGGAAACTTTTTTCTTGCTCCAGACCAATGTCAGAAAAAGTTAATAACTGTTTTTCTTGTGGGAAGCAAATACTTCATAAGGACTTTCATTTTTCCTGTATTCCTTGCCTAGGCCCTGACCACGACGTTGCTAGTTGTCAGTTTTGTGCTAGATTTAACCAATGCACTATTAAGCTTCGGTACAGTTTTGCATTACATTACTTTGGCAGAAGATTTAATTATACAATGTCGTCGGATAGCCATCCGACAACCGGAATTCACAAGAAACACTAGGAAAAATAAAAGGACAGGCATGCAAGGTTCAAAACCGACGACGAGGCTTTTTCTAATCCCGTCGCCTGTTTGCCGGCTCTCAGTAAGGTGCCTTCGCAGCCCCTGACGCCTGCTACTTTAGATCTGCAGGCCATTGCCTACTCCCACGTGGAGTCGACTAGGCTGCTGGAAGCTCAAGGTATTGGACCTTCGGAGGCTATTCACTCGGATGGGTCCGGAGCCGCAGAGCAGGCATCGACCTACTCAATTAATTATACATTAAAACGACTTCAGCTTCAAAGACTAAAGCTCCTTTAAAGACAAAGAAACAAGTACAACAGCCTCATGGACAGGCCTCCATGCCCAAGAAACAGATGCTCAAAATGGCCAAAGACTTAATTACTTTGATCAGGGGTTCCCATCCTCCTCCTGATAAAAGGCCTAGGCAAGAGACAGAATATGAATCTTCAGATCAGGTTTCCATTTCTTCTGATTCCTCTTCTGATCAGGAATACTCCCTTCCTCCCTATGAGGATTCTGATGCTGAAGAATCCATCCCTTCAGCCTCTCCTCCTGAGGATTACTGTTTTGGGGAAACCTTGCATACCATGAGGGAGCATTTCCACTGGGAGAGCCAAGATTTTTCAGAATCTAAAAGGCTCAGAGACTTCCTTTTACTACCACAACACAGGCCCCTAGCTATTTCCCCTGTGTTAGACATTGTAGATGATGTATTTTTCAGAGTCCAGTCTGACCCCTGACTCCTTACCTCCAGCTCCTGTTAAGCCAGACAGGTATTACAGGGTTTCTGACTCTCATATATACCTTTTCAAAAACCCTGCTGCTGACCCAGAAACTATCTCTCAGGGTCCCAAAGGGGTCAAGGCTTCCATTGCAAAAAACCCTACCCCCTCAGACAGGGATTCTAGGGCATTGGACAGATGGGGAAAAGAGATTTACACTTCTGCTACCTTGGCTATAAGGGCTTTAAATTGTCAGTTTCATATGCTCAAATATCAACAATGTATTATGTCACTGCTTAAACACAAAATGTTGATAAATTCTGAATGTGCAGAAAACAAAGAAATGCGGGATTTATTGCATGCAGCTGAACAAGTTGGAAAGCATACTTTGCAATGTGGTTTTGATACTTTGGAGGCCTCCTGCAGGACCGCTGTTACTGGTTCTGTCATCAGGAGGCATGCTTGGTTAAAGGAGAAAAATCTGCCTGATCATGTCAAAGCAAAATTATTAGATGCTCCATTACAGCATGATACTTTGGTGTTAAAGCAGAAGAGGTGTTCAAGAAAATGGAGGACAAAGCTAAATCTATGCAGACGGTTAAGGATTTCTTACAGGTACAGCCTCCTAGATTTAGCAGACACTGGCCTACAAAGAATTGGTCCTTTCCAGTGTCAGACAGGCCACAAAGGGGCAGATACAGACGCCCAAGAGGCAGATCCCAGCCCCAAGGTTCGTACAGACCTAAATAGTGGGGTGCTTCTACCTCCAAAAGTGGAGAAGACAAATCATAGCCATACAGGAAACAGCCCCAATGACTTCCCCCTGCCTGCACCAAGCACTTATCTTCTGGCAGCACCTTTAGGGGGAAAACTAGCACGTTTTTCTCAAAATTGGCACATAATAACACAGGACAAATGGTCCTAGACATAGTGTCACAAGGCTACACGTTTCACTTCCATACCCTACCAAGGACAAACGGTTGGCCAGACCTGCCAAAAAATCAATGGGAAGAGGCACAAAAGCAAGTCTTATCCCTCATGGACATGAGGGCGATTCAACAAGTACCAGAGCAAGAGCATGGACAAGGATTTTATTCAAGACTGTTCTTGGTACCAAGAAAGGACAAGACCTGGAGACCAATACTGGACCTATCTATTCTAAACACATTTCTGGATATTCCAAAATTCAAAATGTTGACTCTACAGCAACTTCTGCCCATGCTGGGCAAGAAGGCTTGGCTCGTCACTTTAGATCTAAAAGAGGCATACCTGCATGTCCCAATCAGACAAACATGCAGAAGATACCGCAGATTCAAAGCTGGCTCAATGCACTACCAATTCTCTGCACTGCCCTTTGGCTTATCTACTGCTCCCAGGGTCTTCACAATGTGCCTGGCACCAGTAATTGCTTTCTGCAGACAAAGAGGAATACAAATATATCTTTACTTGGACGACTGCCTCATTCAAGCAGAGAACAAGGACATTCTATTACAGCATCTGGCGTTTGTAAAGAGATTTCTAACAGGCCTAGGGTACACAGTCAACGAAAAGAAATCAAAACTGGTAGCCTCTCAAGAGATAATATTCCTGGGTGCAGGCTTAAATACAACTGCCCAGATGGCTTATCTCACGCCAGACAAACAGACAACTGACTACCTATTTCAACCTGTTGGCAACAAAGGCCCAGTTATCTGCAAGAAAAGTTCTGCAGGTTTTGGGCTTCATGGCATCCTGCATTCTACTAATTCCATATGCGAGACTGCATATGAGGAAACTTCAGTGGTACCTAAAAAGTGTTTGGACTCAACATTGCCACAGCCTGGAAACAATAATTACCCCGATTCCCTGCCTGCAACAGGAGTTTCGATGGTAGGCGAAGGCTTGTCACCAGAACAAGGGACAGCCATTCACTTTACCCCCAGCCAGACAGACATTAACAACAGATGCATCAGATTACGCCTGGGGGGGCCCACATGGCCGGAAGGTGTATTCAAGGCACATGGTCCACAAACCAAATGCATCTAGATATCAATCAAAAAGAGATGCTGGCTGTTCAGAATACCCCGACTGCCTTCAAGGACCTACTTCATCCGACCGACAACACAATGGTCATGTAGTATATAAACAAGCAGGGAGGCACTCATTCTTACCCCCCTTGCAGACTAGCCATGACATTGTGGGACACAGCATTGACTTACCAAGTACACCTGCAGGCTCAATTCCTGCCAGGAAAGATAAATACTCTGGCAGACGAACTAAGCAGAAACCTCATGGATCCCCACGAGTGGAAATTGGATCCACAAGTCTTCAGCATAACAAGGAAATGGGGATGCCCGGAGATAGATCTATTTGCCTCTCCTCACAACTACCAACTAAAAAGATTCTGCACAATGACTTATCACAGACAAGCATGGAAAGTGGACACCCTTTCAGCCTTAAAAGCTTAGCAGTATATGCCTTTCCTCCACTGTCACTCCTCCCCAAGGTACTCCTAAAGGTCAGAAAAGAGAAGCCAAAGATGATACTGATTGCCCCAGACTGGCCCCGCCAGTACTGGTATCCAATCCTAAGGAACTTGTCTCAATGCCCGTCTTGGCCCTTACCTCAAATACCTCCTCTACTATCACAGCAAAACAATCAGATCCTGCACAGCCAGCTAAAGACCTTACATCTGGCGGCATGGTGGATAATGTAGTCATACAAAACGTGCCCCTCACTAAAGCTGTGATGGATGTCATTTTGGAGGCCAGAAGGCCTAGTACCAGAAAATCTTACGCTGGAAAATGGAAGTGATTCTGTGCTTGGAACCAGGCACAAGGAATTGACACAGCTATACCAAATATTCCTCAGATTTTGCAATATTTAACTGAGATGCTGGACAAATTTCATCAATTAAAATTTATGCCTCTGCAATTTCAGCTCATTACAATACAGAGCCACCAATCTTTTCTCATCCTTTACGCAGTACCTCAGAGGAGCCAAAAACTTAAGGCCTCCAAGGAGATCACTAATACCTGCATGGGACCTCAATTATGTCGTGGAAAAACTCACCCTGCCTCCTTTTGAGCCAGCCGCTACTGCTGATATAAAATTTGGAAAACAGCTCTGCTCCTAGCAATAACTTCTGCAAGATGAGTCTCAGAGCTACAGGCACTCATGGCTGTGGAACCTTTTATCATTTTTTATCCAGACAGGGTTTCTCTGAGGACAAACCTGACATTTATGCCTAAGGTAGTGTCCAGTGCAGCTCTTAAGCTATTCATCTGCCTATTTTTTATCCAAACCCACAGAATAAAGGGGAGAGAATTCTGCACTCTTTGGACATACACAGACAGCTACGCTTCTACTTGAACAGAACCAAAGCGTTCAGAAAGACAGAGCAACTACTAGTGGCATATGCTGCAGGCTCACATGGAAATGCTATCTCAAAGCAGACTGTTTCTAAGTGGATAGGCCACTGCATTCGTTTCTGCTATTCACAACATGGCAAGCCAGTGCCTAAGGGCATCAGGCCACATTCAGCCAGAGCAGCAGCCACTTCAGCAGCCGTATCAACCAAAGACATGGAGTTCAGTGCACACCTTTACAAAGCGCTATCATTTACCACTCTACTCTAAATCCAGGGCAGGCTTTGCCACTACAGTCATGCAGGGCCTCATAGCCGCTCCTAATGCTATATTAGCTCCAGCCTCCCAACCATAGCTTTGGGATTCAACCCAAGTGTAATGACTGCAACAGTGAAACACTAAACATAGTACAGTTGTGTACACTTACCATAAATGTAGATGTTAGAGTGTATTCACTGTTGCAGTCCAGGTTACCCACCCACCATCCCCCATATCTTTGCTAGAACTTATCTGCACTTCTCTACTCTATACAACCTATGTGGTGTATTTGCTTGTAGTTTAAGTTATAACATATTTTGGTGCATGCATGTTTTATTGGCATATTTTTTAGCCTACCCTTTGGGGGCACCTGACATCTGGGGCAAGAAAAACTGAAGAAAATGGCATTGGCTGCATCTTTTATACCCCTGGCGCACTGATGTCAGGGAAGAGGCAAAAGCAACCGACGCCAGACCTAGACTTTGGAATTCAGGCCGACCTGAGGGTAGCCTGCCAGCAGGATAACCCAAGTGTAATGACTGCAACAGTGAATACACTCTAACATCTACATTTATGGTAAGTGTACACAACTGTACTTTTTCCACATTTGGTGAGGAATTATGTCAGACGACACCAAATGACAACATGGCCACCACGACTGCAGGTGTTCAAAAATTGCTCTGATTTGAAACCGTAGCCTTCCGAGTGGTTGACTGATGACCTCATTCCCTCCAATGTGCAGCACAAGAATGTCGGACTCTGGGTAGGTGGAACACTTCTCTTCCAACAACTGCAGTACTCGTATCAAATGCTTACCTCTTCTTGCACTACAGTATACCTTAACAGTAGATGTGGGGAAGCTGAAGTTGTAGTGGTTTTCACTTCCAGAGGCATGGCTGGTAGCCCAGTGAATGTAGGAATGGCCACATACCCACATTGTCACTTGTCATTCTCCTGCTCATGAAGCCATGTCATTTTCACAAGGTGGATGATGAACCTGTACAGGAAATAAATGCAAACAGGTTATTACTGATGTTTGACAGCTGCATTGGAAGACTACATATATATATGTATATCATATCCATTACCTGGTTAGCCCATCCAAATCTTCACTCCTATCCACAGGGAAATTATTCTTTTGATAAAGTACGTAACTGGTGATGATGCAGAGGTACATACCTACCACCCTTGACCACACCAAATGATACACGATGTGTGATGCTGCAGAGGTACATACCCACCAGCCCTGAAAACACCAAATTATGGTGATGATGATGCAGAGGTACATACCTACCACCCTTGACAACACCAAATGATACACAATGTGTGATGCTGCAGAGGTACATACCCACCAGCCCTGAAAACACCAAATTACATGCAGTGACTGACAAGGGTGCACAGAAAGGACACATGTAAAGAGAAAGCAGGGTAAGGACTATGCCGAGGACATGCATGGGGCTTGTGCTGGTGGGTGTCTGAAGTATGTCATACCTGTGCTGGCTACCCACTCAGACTGCTGGTAGGCAGTATGCACAAGTCACTAAATGACATATATATTCATATCCTTCAGAAAATACATTCTAACACAAATCCTGTTATTCCAGTACCTTAGTAACTTAGTTAGAAAGAACAATATTTAAAATCTATCCTTGCCATACCTCACAACTGTCGAGATTTTTGTAGTATGTCCAGATTTTGCACCATATATTTGTTACATTTCTCAATGGTGCAACTAACAGAAAGAAACTGGTGGGGGGGGGGTGTGGCTTGCAATGACTCCAAGTAGGGAAAAACCCAAATCTGGCTTGTACATTCAGCAATGTGATAACGACTTCTATTTATGTGAGTAAAAGTGACAGCTGCTGAGAGTTTTACCTGAAAAGTGATAATGACTGAGTGCTATTGTATCTGCACTTAAAGTGAAAATGACCTGTATTTCATTACTGCAAAGTTAAGCATGCTCAGACACAGGTGATAATTGCTGTACATAATCTGTTGAGTAGGCATTCATTTTAATACCTTGTGCAGCTGTTCTGTAACACAGATTGATTGTCATCAGTAAGGAGAATCCCTGAGTAATTCAGTAAAATAGTGCAACACTTAGATATTACTGAGCCCTTCCTCCCACGTACATTCCACACGACTGACAAAACTAAGAAGAATGCCGAAAATATGTGGTACCTGCAGGCTGGTGGTAGTCAACACGTAATCACCTTTATCTCACTGTGGCAACTACTGCATATAATCACAAATGCAATAAGACAAGCAGAAATGTCAAACTTATCTGGCTGATCCATCTAAGAAGTATTCCAAAAGGTAGTAATTCCTGTTATCTCACCTAACCATCCCTCTGGTCACATGCCATAACTTAGTATGAGAAATAGAATCATATGCTTCTTCCACATGAGAAGAAACAAGTATTCCTTTATGATCTAAACTTATAGTATATATTATTTCTCAAATAATAAGTGCTTGTAGTGCACCTATTCAAGTCATTACCAGCTACAGGAGCCCCTCCACGAATCAGGGTACCCATTTTGCTTATTTGGATCTACTTGAGTCTACCAAGATACATCCGAACGCCATGGATTTGGGTGACTTTAACTACCCACAGACTGAGTTGATTACTCATGCTCAAACTCACTTATCCAAAAGTTACTCAAATTTCATTACCTCCAATGCCCGGGACCAGCTGGTTGACATCCCCACAAGAAGAGCCAACATACTGGATCGGGTGCTTACCAACATGGGGGACCACTGTAGCATCCCCACTGTGAGGTTCTCCCTGGTGAGATATGACCACAAATCAGTCTTATTCAAAGTAAGTATGACACCTGACACCCCTCCCCCCCTTGCAGCAAATAAACTAAATAACTTCACCAAAGTAGATTATAACCTCATATGTGATGGTATAAATAGCTTCGCTTCAACTCCACAAAGGACTGTGTGGATAAAGCCTACCTGGACTTAGCCAAGAGATTTGACACTATCCCCCACTAAGGCATCATTGACAAACTTGCCCAACTAGGCATCAACCCTCATGTCATTAGAGGGGTCACTAGGCATCAACCCTTATGTCATTAGAGGGGTCACTAGTCAAAATAGGGGAATCCACCTCCAGCATTGTAACAACCAAGTGGACCAATTGGCTATTAATGGCTAATAAAGCAGTTCAAGGTAGCCCCTGATGGAGCCTGTAGGATGGCATATGGACTGATAGAGGTACAGTTGTGGCCCTTGCCTGTGGCATAAAAGCTTGCATCGCCAGCAGGCATGGGATTAGGCAGTATTGGTAGTTATGAAGGTAAAAACATACAAAAAAAATATAAGCAAAACTCCAGGCTTGGAAATGTCTGTTTCACATGATGCAATAACCCAGCATTGCAACAGTCTACTGAATACACAAAAGACATCAACAAGTAAGCTATCAGTCTGCTCCTTCTTATTAAATTGCAAGCATACAGCTACAACAGCCATCCAAAACAAAGACAACTGGACACTTTGTTCCATGGGGCTATCCTCCTTATTTAGTTATATTACTCCCACAGTCACAAAATTGCGCAGTAGTAAGCAACAGTACAAACAGTGTCATTTCTAATATGTGCAATTAATTTGTCATTAATCCTTCGTTACACTGGTTAGCTTTCCTTGTAATTCCCAGAAATGGGTATTCACCATATGCTCCTTGTTAGAAATGTGACTAAAGCTGGTTGTTGTACACTAATTTTGAGACTGCAGTGCTGCGGTAGCATTGTCGCCTCACAGAAAGACGTTGTCGCGTTCGACTCTCAGCTAGAGCGTCTTCAGTGTGGAGGCATGCGTGAATGGCCGTGCCTTCGTTGAAGGTTGTGCGTCAGGGCTGGTAACTCTGCACATAAAAATCCACTACCATACATTAGCGGACCGGAGTTCCGCTGTGGCGACCCCTTAACCGGGATAAGCCAAAAGGCACAACAACAAGTAGCTTATACAATTCTTCTTCTTCTGAGTTGCGAGTTAGTTAATAAGTAATGGTAGAGAAGGTGCAATCTGTCACACCATAGGGGTGTAGGATGTTGAGCCATTCTGCAAAAATGCATTACTTGCTGTAGTGGTTCAATTCTATAATGGTTGTGAAAAACTAAGATTTTAAAAGAAGAATGTTTGGTAACTGAGTCAGTAACTTACCCAATAAGTCACAAATACAAGCAGCCTTTCTAGGCTAGATGTCTGTTACTGTGCATTTGTATAATAAACTGACTTGCCAAATTGATCTGCTGTAGTTTTCCAAGTTTACATAGCAGAAATAAACAAATCTGTAAGGGATATTAATTGACAGAAATGAGAAATACATCCTGAATATGGAGATGACAGCTAAGACCATACTGAAAACTTATGATTCTAGCAGCTCATTTACTATTAAAACAGCATTTTCAAACACAGGAGTATACATTGTAATGATGGAAAAGGAGAATGCAGCTTGGGCCACTCAGACTGTTTGACAAGCCAGTAATTATATTTGCCATAATTCTGTCATGTTCACATATTTGCAAAGAGTAGTTACAGAGCTTCAGAAGCCCTGGCAAAAGCCAGTAATTATATCTGCCATAATTCTATGTCATGTTCACATATTTGCAAAGAGTAGTCACAGAGCTTCAGAAGCCCTGGCAATTTTCCCAGCATGTACTTAATGGACCAGTGAGGTCTCCCTGCAGTAAATCAACATGCAAATACGAAATAAATTAATAAATTAAACAAATAAATAAATAAAGCTTGCTTCTTAAGTCCTGCTCTTTAAATTTCTTACGTTTAGCCCATGGTAACAACAGCCAAAGGTACATAATGTAAAGTCAAATGTTTAAAAGCAGCTAGCCATGACAACCAGAGCACAAATCTGACGCTATTTCTTAACTTCTGACAGCATTTTAGGAGCTTGTCTAAGGTCGGAACCACCAATACTAAGGGAGGAACACTGCTATAAGAACACTGTGAAAAGCAGCCAAAGAAAATAACCGGCTAAATAGTAGAGCTCACATGATGCAAGAAATGTGAATAAAGTTAGTGTTCCTGGTACCAGCATTGCCAGCTGGTTGATGTTTACTTATCGTGTGCTTAGGAGAAGGACAGAGTAATTTCTGTCTGTATCTCACAACAATGTTGAAAATACTGTAAATCTTGGAAATGCCCTTCAACTGTCTGGATTTTGCCTTCTATTTTTCGTCTGTTCCTCATAGAACTTGTGGTTTTCTGGCAAATAACAGAGGACTGAACTCACTAAATGACACATTAGGGTTTCAGACTGCATATCTTTCAGAAATGCATGCTAAAACAAATCCTGTGCTATCGACTTTATAAGTTTGAGCAATATTTAAAATCTTTTTTTTGGGGGGGGGGGGCTTTTGTTTTGTGCCCCTATTAATGTAGGCTTTGCCCAGATTTCTTTTGCTAAGAGGCTGAGTGGTAAGAAAGTTTGCGTTATAAAAAAAAAAAAAAAAAAAAGTTTCAGAAAGCAATGTCCTGTGACAGCATACGATGATGTGCCGTGTTATCGGTGTTTGGCGACAAACCTATATCCCCTCTCCTTTCACTAGACATTTTATATTGGGTGAAGGCTCTATATATGTAACAAAATCAGTTGGGAGTATTTTATTTTAAATTGCATTTATACCTTAGGCAATCTCACTTTACTACTGTACACTCTGGTACAATGGTTAACCGCTGTGGTAAATGCCAAAAGAGCTCACTCAGTTTGCAGCTGTGTAAATAGTGCTTGAAATGTGACTGATATGCACGTTTTCTACTACTATTTTGAGACGGAACACTATACTCGGCAATAGCAGGCATTTGAACTCAACACATTTGAGTAGCGGACAGTTTTGTTTTTCACAAAATGCACTTTAATTTGGAGCATAGTATTCTAGTTTCTGAAGTAGTACCCTGGCGTCTGTAAGTAAAACATAACACTGAATTCATACATGAACGCATGGTTTAAGGGAGTGTAATAATTAGTGAGCGGATTCCTTTTCCAAAAAAAAAAAAAAAAAAAAAAAAGACACCTCTCAGCCGGTTAGAGCAATAAAGCTGGTTCATTTATAAATATTGATCATACAAACTATAACAAGTTTTGCCAAGTAGTTAAACTATAAAGGTGTGCATGGAAGTAACATTAAAAACAGACGAAAGCTACGGAATGAGAGAATCTTACTGTACTCTGAGGACTTAGGCAGGCTCGGTGGTGAAAACTGGTAGTGAAGTCTTGGAACTCCATTGCAGCTTTTCTGTCTAGACCGTAACAATACAACCCAAATGGTGCAATAAATTGAGGGATACAGTAGTTAATTCTACAAAATCCAGAAAAAGAAAGGGACTATCTACTGTAGGACCCTCTATTTATTTGGACAGAACAGAGTGGGGGGGGGGGTGTTAAGCAAGAGGTGACTTCTATTGGCTGACAAGTTGCTGGATGAAAAGCATACTAAATCGGCTTGCTGTTGAGATGCAAATACAGGGTGCGTTGCAAGCCGATTTTCTAATTGGTCAAATATGAAGATCACAAATCTCCACGCTGAAACTTAAGTTGACAAGGTAACTGACAAAGCTCAGTTACTTTTTCAACTTAATTTTCAACAGTGGAGTCAAAATATGCCTGCAAAGTTATTTGCGCTGGGAGAAGGCACTCTGGTGTAACATGTAATTACTACTGTCTCACAGAGTGCTCGGTGTTGATCACAGAGGCGTCATGAGACAGTAGCTTGGGTTAATGCGTTAATACAAATGAGGGCTATTACTTCTCTGGGTTCTATCCCCAGTGGTGCTATGACTCTGTACCATGTCTCATACCTGTTTGATTCCTTTTCCAGCTTATTGGTTCATAGGTAGGTACTAGGCTATCAGCCCTGGGGCCTACACAAGCCCAGCTAAAAAGGTATCCTGGCTTTTGCCGCCCAAGAAAATGATTTTCCTGTGCCACTGTCTAGCAGAACCACAGAGGTGATCCCCAGGGTGAATTTCTTATTTCCTATCCAATCATCAAGATTTTTCTTGAAGAGTGCTAATGAGGAGCTTTGTTTGATATAGATAGGTAGTTTATTCCAGAGTACGGGAAGTCTCTGGGACAGGAATCTATCCCTCCAGCATGTTCTGTTTATTGTGGTGACAAGGTTTAGGTCCCTAGAGCGCTCGGAGGGATTGGGATTTATTTAAGTGGAGCATGTCCAACAGCTCTGGGTTTGACATAGAGGTGATCTCTGCCTAACATACAAAGCTGAGTAGGCGATATGTGACGGAGTAAAGCTGGAGTTTTTTGAGATGGTCTGCATAGGGCATCTGTTTGAGGCCAGTAATCCTCTTTGTGAGGTATTTCTGCGGCCTTTCCAGTTGTTGTAGATGTCTTGTGAGGTACATACCAAAAGAGGCGTTGTACTCTATAATGGGTCTAATGTGTGATGAGTAGAGGGGAACAATGACCTCTTTTTTCTGGATGAGAAACCTTTTGTGATGAGGTGTGCCACATAGAAGGATTTCCTGACTACTGTGGCGATGTGATTATCAAAGGAGAGACTACTGTCCACCTGTGTCCCAAGGTCTCTTATCACACTTTCGGTGTTAAGTATACTACCACCTATGATGTAGTTCATGGGTGCAGAGTTTTTACCAAAGGGGATGACAGTGCACTTTTTGGCATTGAGCTTGAGGCCGTGGCTTTGACACCAGGCATCAGTCTCGGTGAGGCCCTTTTGTAGGATGTCCACATCGTTAGGAGTTTCGATTATGGCTCCTAGTTTGCAGTCATCTGCGAACTTCGTTAGCCAAAGACCTTCTGTGTTAGCCTGTCCTTCAGAGAAGTAGATACCAAACAGGAGAAGACCCAGGACTGAACCCTGTGGTACTCCACTTGTCACTGGTCTGAGTTCGGATTTGGAGTCTGCTACTTTCACAGTGTGGGTTCTGTCAGTGAGCCAGTTGGCAACCCATCTTGTGACATAGGGATTTATACCTAGTTTAGTGAGTTTATCTATGATTCCGGAGTGGGGGATGGTGTCAAAAGCCTTGGCAAGATCTAGATAGGCTGTGTGAACCACCTTACCCTTGTCTACGGCTTTGGAGACTACTTCAAAGAAGTCTATCAGGTTTAGGAGACATGATTTGCCTTTTACAAACCCGAACTGGGTGGGTCCAGAGTTTGGAGATTACCAGTGTCTTTGTTTATAAGTTCCATGATGATACATTCCATGGCCTTGCAGACCAGGTTCATCAGGCTAAGGGGGCGGTAGTTTCCTGGGTCCGTGGTGGCTCCCCCCTTATGGAGTGGGATAACCGTCGCTGTGCGCCATTTAGCAGGCACAAAGCCTGTGACTGAACATGGTACTTGGGTAGGGTGCCGGTTCGTTTTGTAGTTCGTGTAGAACGCAGCCTGGGATGTTGTCTGGTCCCATGGATGCTGTGTTCTTGGCTTTGGAGAGTGTGGTTTTTACCTGTGCAGCTGTGATTACAGGAACTGTGCATTCTTCCGGTATAGAGATGGGCTCTTTATGGGGTGAGAGGGGGGTAAAGTTAGCACTGAACCTATCTGCCAGGATGTTGGCAATATCAGTTGGGTCTGTATATTTAGTGCCATTGTGCTGTAACTCAGAGCAGATCTGAGTGTTGCCATTGAGATTCTTGACAGCTATAGAATGCTTTGTGGTTGTCTTTAGAATCAGTGGCGATTTTGTTTTCATAACTAGCTTTGCAGGATTTTATCAGGGATTGCAGCTTCTTACTGAGGCTGACCAGGGAGCTCCTCCACTCATGGGATTTTACTCTCTTTTGCAACAGTTTCTTCCTTCTGTTGTAGAGTTTATTATGGCAGGGGACCACCAGATTGGCATCCTTTTTTGGAGGATAGCGCCTTGGTTCTGTTTGGGATAGCAGGATCCATGCACTCATGTAAGTGCTTATAAAGCGCAATTGTGTAGGATTCCGTAGTCGTAACTGTATTGTCCATCTGCATCGGTGTCATGAAGTTCACCACTTCTGTCTTAAGAAGCATAAAGTTGGCTTTGGAGAAATTTTTTGCCATGGTTTCCTTAATGGGGGGGGGGGGGCAGGATGTGGATATCTAGGGTAATTAGCTTATGGTCGGATCGGACCAATGAGGCGTTTACTTCAGGTGTGGAACACCGATCACTCATGTTGGTAATGACTAGATCTACAATATTGTTGCCCCTGGTGGGGGGGGGGGTGTGGATAAGTTGATCCAGGGCATTGGAGTTTATGAATTCCAGAAAGCTTTGAGTAAAGGAGTTGGTACATGAGTAGTTTTCCCAGTTAGTGGTGGGGTAGTTGAAATCGCCCATTATTAGGGTGTTTGGTTGAACCCTAATATTTTCCAGTGCATCAAGAAAAGAGGAGTGGGAATCCTGGGGCATGGTGGGTGATCTGTAGCAAGCTACAATTTGGACTGCAGTTTTGCCCAGAGTTAGTTGCATTTGGATAACCTCGGCTGCATTATGCTGAGCAACTAGCCTGGAGGTGTGGATATCCTTTATGAATATGGACACATCTCCGCCTTTGGTGTTCCTGTCCAGGTTACATGGCCGAAAAGTGTGGTATGAGTTATAGCCTGGTAGTGCAGGGGTGCTTTCTGGAGCCTTGAACCAGGTCTCAGTCACTGCACAGATATCTATGTTCTCTATTTTAAGGAGTGTCATGAGTGAGTGCAGTTTTTGCTTGCCTGTTCTTGTTACGGTGGTGAATTTGTCATTTGAACCTTGCCAAAAAAAGGCACTATAGAGGCGGCAAGAATCTTAGCCAGTATCTGGAATCCCAGGGGTGACAGGTGCAGGCCATCTCTGGCAAAGCATCGTCGTCTGTCGACCATGTCATCCCAGGCAGACAGATACTGGTTATTCTTACTCGGAATTTTATTTTCATTTCCTTATTTTTTGTTTCTTTTCTTTCGCCCTCTATCACTGTCTGCACATATGATTTCCGCACATATGATTTCTTTTCTTCCTTCTCTTCTGACTTTTCGTTCTCCTGAATCCTGTCCATTATCGCTCCCCACGATGCTGCTTCTTCACTCTCCGGTTCACTTTGGTCTATTAGTTATTTTAAGTAGACATCCCACAACCCTCTTGATTGGAGGGTTGTAATAACACATTCCACTGCTGAAATATCTATTGTGAAAAAATTCTGTTGAAAAATATCTGCGGAATCAAGAATTTCCACTTCTGCCTGTTTTTTTTTCCTTCTTTTACCTCCTTCACATTTCCGATTCCATACTTCTCCTTCCTCACATCCTCTGACTCCTTCTCCACTACATTAAGTTCCATAGCTGTTCGATTAACAGCTCTTTCTTTTTCTGTGGTAACCACAATGCTATCCTTCTCCTCCAATGCTTCCTGCTTCTCCAAGTTGCCTTGCAGTCAGAACAGAAGACATCCAGCACTACACTGGAGTGTATCCCCATAAAATTGTTCATACAAGTAGAGAAAATTCCCTGATGACCTGGCCAAATTTCCTCTAGTAGTATGAATACCACCTCAGGCCTCCTCTGAAAAGGGGGTTTCTAGCCCAGTGGGACTAACCCTGTCAACAAAGAATAAATAAATAAAATGCAGTACAGTCAGAAAAAATAATAGCTCACCTAAAAAATAAATACAAAGGCAAGTGTTTCTGAGATTTAGGATAACAACTAGGCTTAAAACAAGATGTGTGCACACCAACAAAGCTGAGAAAAAGCCAAAAACATCCTAAACACCTCTTTATTACAAAAGGAGGAGCGCTTTCGCGGGGTTACCACTTCATCAGATCCATATAAAAAGCAACTCAAAGTAAAACACTTATACAAGTTAAAATCAAGTTCACCTTCTACTAATTAAAGCTGGCCTTAAAGGAATGCTAGCATTAAGCCCCAGCTCTTCTACAGGTACAACTCATTCTGAAATTGCTTATTTCCTGCCAGTGAAAGGTAGTTGCTCCCTATGTTCTTAACTCTTATACCTACCTGCCATACCTTTGCTATTTTATCTTTCTTTCTTTCTTTCTTTCTTTCTTTCTTTCTTTCTTTCTTTCTTTCTTTCTTTCTTTCTTTCTTTCTTTCTTTCTCCCTGTTCTCTCCATTCTCATTTTCATGTCTTAAACGAATCTTGACTAACGTAAATAATTGTATGTACTTAAAGGCATTAGATATGAAGTGTTACAAAACTTCCCTTAACTCTGTTTATGTGCTGTTGTTAATTAGAATGTTAATGTCATTAGACATGTGAGTTGCAGATTATATTTATTACAGTTTTATATCTGTGCAGATTCCACGTTTTTGTCTGTATTTTTGAAATGACATTGTGCACATCAGCAATGGAGTAAAGGCTTGAAATGTTATTCATCATATCTGCTCATTTCCTGATCTGGTACAACTATCCCAGCTCACTTTCACCTCCTATTGCACTGACTTTCCTCTTTATGCATACTGAACTAGGTTTTGACTTGATAGATGCATTTTTAAGTTCAGTCCTACCAACTTTTTAACTAATCTTAAGATCTGATGTCAGTTTTCATTCTTTCCTCAACTGTTGGGTTTGGATCTGATCCTCTGATCCAACTCTGCCATTACTATAGCTTGTGGTAACCTAAAAGCTCTTGAACTCCGCTCTACCTACAGTGCACCAACCCCTAACATATACCACCTATCTTGTTTGCCACTTTCACAAAATAGATGTGGTCATTGATAGCTCTTGAGTTTTCAGTCAGTTAAATAATTTTTTCTTAGTTCCTTTCTCTGTTTAACTCTTTTTATATACATAGCATATTCTAGTTTACCATTGCTGATGTATATTTTTTTCCTTCTACATCTTTTTCACTGCTTTTTACACATCTGTGTATTTCTCAGTACCATAGATGGTGTTTTTCTTTTTCCTCCCTTATCCTTCTGTTCTAGTTAAAAAAAAAAAAAAAAAAAAAAAAAATTCTTGCTATTTTTACCTTTGCTAAAATGTCGGAGAAAGGTCCTTTGGAATTTAAAAAATGTGGCCATAAGCTGCCTATTTCAGATGTACATGATCTGTGCATGCACTGTTTGAGGCCAGAACACTTAAATGTAGATTGCTCCATTTAGAATAATTTTAACCCTTGTGCGGTTGCCGACTGAAAGAACAAACTTATTCTAAAGGGTTACTGCCTACTACTTTTTTTGAAGCAGTTTCTGGTGCTCAAGCCCCAAACCGAAATTTAAGGAGTCTTCAAACAGGTCCTCGGGGCCATCTGGTTCCTCCCTTCCATCTTCAGTGGAACCTCCACATAAGCAGAAGACTGATTCAAAGACTTCTGCTTTGAAGCAGACTTCTCAGAAAACTTTGTCAGATCCGACTACTTTGGATCCAACATCTCTTCCTCGGACCCGATACTCACCTCCCATTGACCTGGTGCCATCCAGGTTACCATCTCCTTTCTTGGAGAAACAGCACCCGAAATTTCCTTCATTAGCCAGTCTGACCAAAGCTGACTTGAATAGGATGATGAGGGGATTCCATGTGGCGCAAATTCAGATGGGTGTTCTTCCAGCTCCTACATCTTCCAGTTGGGAAGCACTGATTCTCACTACCTCTCCACTGCAACTCCTTCAATCCAACCTGTTTAGGATTCCCTGGATCAGAGTCTGATGAAGCCATCTGTGTCTGATCTGAGGATGCTGTTATCCTCTGCTCCGAGGTCTTCTCTGAGCACTCTGGCTCTGACAAATTCAGATCTGGATGACTATCAGAGCTGTAGCATCACTTCTGGATCCGAGGTGGTGGTGTCGACTCCAAAGTTGTAGTCGCCGTCTCTGCCTCTCGGAGCCTCAGCATTGAACAGCTTTGCTTTGACCTCCGCCATGGAAAGAACGCCTTCTGGGCAGAGGGAGTTGACAAGGTGGAAGCATATCTTCTTGGCTCAGTGAACCTCTTTCTCCTCTGGACATTCTGTTTTTTAGGTGGTGGAGAGGGTTTTCTCTATTTCAGCAGGATGGAAGGTTTCTTCCCCCTTGGATCTTCCTTTAGGATCTCGTTTGTCTTTGCACTCTGAGCCTCAATATTCAACTACCCAGGGACAGACAGTACAAACAAGTCAGGTTACCCAGCAGGGTATCACCATCTTTTCTGGTACTTCTCCAGAGCATCCCACTGAAGAAGTACCTTGAAAGAGAAAGTGAAAGAGGAGGCATTTGGATATCCCACAGGAATCTATCACAGAGGATATGGATTTTGACAAAGGGGAAGGATCCTCAAGATCACCACCTGATGACATCTCATTTGGAGACATCCTAAAAACCCTGAAACAAAGAGGTGGATAGTTCTTCCAAAATCCTTTTCCAGAGGAATCGGTATTCCTGGGGGCGTTTAGATGTAGCCCATCTACCTCCTGGATAATTCTGCTCACTGACTAGTTTATTGATCTGATCTGGAAAACTGGTGTGGAAGTAACCTGACTTGGTTGAACCTATCCCTAAGAGACTAGATCGGATTCTGGCAGCGCCAGCAGGAAGGGAATTTTGGAGTAAAGGAGTACCAGTGGATCTTATGGTTGTGGTGGCAGCCACTAAGAAGGAACTTGCAGAACAAAGTTCCCCTGTCCATCCCCTTAACAGGGAGTTGAGGGCTTTGGACAGATTTGGGAAGCATATGTAGCTTCAATGACCTTTGCTCTTGGGTCGCAGAACAGATTTGGCACAGTTTACTAGGTTGCAAAGAGATTTGATTAAGGCACTGTCAAACTCTGTTTCAAGAACCACTACTGCGGAGACTCAGGCTTCTCTGGCCTTACATTTGGTGACCCTACAGTCCATTTCTAACTCGTCTATAAGGCTTATCTCTCACACAGCTGAGGGTACCTCAAGGGCAGCAGGTTCAGGTATCTGTATTAGGAGGCATGCCTGAATGCACTTGTGTGACTTTGCGGAGCCCTTCAAGTCCTCCTTCATCAGTGCTTCCTTTGATGAAATGTCTTTATTCTGCCCCAAAGTGAAGAACACACTCTCCAGGTGCAAAAAAGGTGGAAAGACTCTGTCTGCTGTGGGACAACATTTTTCGACCCCTCAAAGGAGCTTTTCTAGGAACCAATGAGAAGGATGAAAAATGTGGTTCAAGAAATCACAGGGTCTTTTCCAAGATCCATGTGGATACAATTCCCCCAGAGACAGAGGTGGGGGAACTCAAATGGGAGACACTGCCCATGCAGTAGATGTAGCCTGCAAAACCAAGGGTCTAGAGATTCCTTCTCTGACAGACTGTACCAGTGCTCCTGAAAGGAGGCCTGATTGTCCCCCTGTGGAGGCAATCTGGTCATTTATCTCTGCACCAGAGAGCCTGGGTAGAGAGCCTGGGTAGAGATCACAAGACACCTGGGTACAGAAGATCATTTCCAGAGGTTATATAATTCCCTTTTCCTTTCCACCCCCCTCCTCAAGAACATTTCCTGATGTTCTACCCAATCAGAGGAAAGCACCAGCACTAGAACTACAAAAGCTGCTAGAAAAAAAAGGCAGTCATGCAAGAGGTCCCTCCAGACCAGATGGAATCTGGAACTTACTCACGATTTTTTCAATGTCCAAGAAAACAGGGGACTGGAGACCAATTGTGGATCTCGGCGACATAAACAAATCATTTTAACACACAAAGTTTCAGATGGTCATGGTTCAGTCCATTTTGCCCTTTTTGGGCAAGGATGAGATGTTCTCAGTAGAACTTCAAGTATCCACATAAAATTGAACAGACAGTCCAGAAGGTACTTGCGCTTCTGGCTGGGAGCCGGTCATTACCGTTTCATGGGTCTGCTTTGGTCTCGCCACAGCCTTCAGGGTGTTCACCAAATCCATGGCAGTGGTAGCAGCTCACTTGAGACTGCTAAGATTCTTGGTGTTTTCATATCTAGACAACTGGCTCATCACCGCCTTGACCAGGCATCTACTTATAAGAGCAAAAGATCAGGTACTCCAATCTTGCTCCCTTCTAGGAATCGCAATGTATTAGAACAAATCCCAGTTTAGAACCCTCTCAGATACTGAAGTTTTATACGGAAAGTTTTCGACATGGTATTAGTAACACCTTTGCTTCCCTAGCAATTGTACAAACAAGATTTCAAGTCAAGAAAAATCTTCACAGTACAAAAATTTCAGTCCGGTTGATTCTTCAAGCCTTGGGGTCAATGTCGGCTGCCATAATTTGTCCCCCTGGTAAGATTTCATATGAGAAGTTTTCAGTGGATGCTACCAACACAATCGTCAATTCTTTATTAATGAATGTCAGTTCATGTGAGGATCACTCAAGCATGCAAAAGATACCTCTGGTGGTTGGTTTGATCAGAGCAGACTCTATAAGACCATCTTTTCATTCTCCCTCAGCCCAAGGCCATTGTGACCATGGACGCATCCCAGATTGGTGGGGGGCATTTCTGGGGAAAACAGCCTAAACCTTGTGTCAAGAAGCACTCAGAGCATGGCAATGGGTGATCTCATTCATCTGCCTTCTAATAGCGACGCATATTCCCAGGAAGTCAAATGTGATAGCAGACAAATGGAGCAAGTCCATTCTATTACCTCACAAGTGGTCTCTCAACACAAAAGTGACCGAAATGATTTTCCATCAGTGGGGCCTGCCTTGCTGAGATCTTTTTGCTTCTTCCCTAAACAACAACTGCAGCAGCTTCTTTGCCTTGATCCTCCCTCCAGGGGAATCACCGAGGGACACTCTGCTGTCACAATTGGCCCCCCCGGTCTCCTCTATGTTTATCTTCTGACTCCTTTGATCCCCAAATTTCTGCAGAAAGCAGCCAGGATGAAGAGCAAAGTCATCCTCATTGCACCTTACTGGCTTCGACAAATCTGGTTCTTCTTTCCTTGGCCTCATCTACTTTACCCACCTTGGATTCTGGATCCAATTCCAGGCCTCCTGTCTCACCCGATAGGCATGATTCATCTGGATATCGCAGTCCTCAAGCTAACAGCATGGTTTTTACAACAGCCTATGCAAAATCCCCTGTTTGTCGTATTCTTTTGTCTTCTACAGAAGACAAGGATGTCCGTGTGCAAATCCTGGAGCTATAGAAATCAAATGACGAACAAAAAATATCTCAGGAAACCACAAGTAGCCAATTTTATTGGCAAGTAGCTATATACAACACAGAAAACCCACTTTCACAGTGTATAACTGCTTCCTCAGGAAGTGGGTTTTCTGTGTTGTATATAGCTACTTGCGCAATAAAGTTAGCTGCTTGTGGTTTTCTGAACTATTTGTTCGATATTCTTTTGTCTTCACATAACCCTTCAAAAAAACTTTAGAAGTAAATGGAAGAGCTTTATTTGGGTTCATGAAAGACATATTGACCCTTTTGCAGCCCCTGTACAAAGTCCTTGAGTTTTCAGCAACAATTTTCAATGGAGGAGGTAGTTCCTCGACCATTAAGGCTCAGTTGGCAGCAGTCTCTAACTTCTAAATCAGTTCTGAGAATTCTTTGCATGCTTCATCAATGATTTGTAAGTCCTTAAGAGGCACTCTTTTGTTGAGACCACCTTATAAAGACCCTACTCCACCATGGGAATTAAACTTAGTACTACAGTCCTTAATGCATTCCCCCTATGAGCCAGCAACTAAATGTGATCTGAAATTCCTAACCTGAAAAACATTTTTTCTAGTGACCATTACCTCAGCCAGAAGAATATCAGAACTTCAAGCATTGTCCTCTGCCTCCCTACTTATTTGTCATAGGGATAGAGTCACGTTATGAACTAATCCTTCCTTCCTAAGGTGGTGTCAGAATCCAGTGTCAACCAGTCCATTAATCTAACCATCTTCATTCTGAAATTTGAAAACAAGGGAGAATACATGTTGCACTTGTTAGATGTTCATAGACAATTACATTTTCTACTTAAACAGAGCATCCAAATTAGAAAATCTGATCAACCATTTATCTCCTTTGCGAACTACAAAATTAGGCAAGATTGCTTACTGACCGTATATCTTTTGTCTACAATAAATTGGGTATCTCATTATCGTAACCTTTAAGAGCCACTCAACTAGATCCATGGCAACCTTGTCAGTATTTTTATCTAGGCATTCCATGGACGAAATATGTGCAGCTGCAACTTGGGCTAATCCTCCTACCTTTATTACTCATTACAGACTAGATCTGGTCTCGAGGGGAAGAGCAGCCTTTGGTTCAACCATGCTCAGGAACATCCTTAGAGTCCACCCAGGATTTCACATAGCTGAAGACACTCTGTACCAATTGTTCAGGAAAGAAAGAAAATTGAAAACATCAGAAAGTTATATACATACTATAACATTCCATCAGTGTTGTTCATTTTATTCTTCCTCAACTTCCTGCCCACCAACCCCCAACATTTGTCATGATGGACTTCTGGAAGACCAAGAGATTATAAGAGCACCACTGTGCTTTAGGTTGAGACCCACATAATGCCTTCTTCTGTCAGGCATATTATAATAATATTTCTTAATCTATGTCATCTAGCAGACAAGATCTGAGGTATGTTATGGGTTGGTGCATTGTGGGTAGGGAGGTGCTCTAAAGCTTTTAGGTTACCACACACTATATTAATGTCTGAGTTGGATCCAAAGACCATATCTGAACCCAACAGTTGAGGAAGAATGAAAACGGACAACACAGATGGAACATTATGGTAAGTACATCACTTTTTTTCTTTCTTTTTTCAGAAATTCTTTTGGGTCATGTACATCAGAACTTGTCTTGGTCTGGAGGAAGAAGTACCAGCTAGTGGACAGGAACTAGAGAAAATTGAAGGAAAAAATTATCAGTGTGAAAATCACTCCTAAACCCAATCATGTGTTAATGTGAGCATTCAGTGATTGAGCCTAATATAGAGTGTTGGGTTATAGGGTGAGGGGGGAGTGAGGATTGTGAAAATGCGCTTGTGTGGTTTACTGATGAAGTCACACCACTGCAGTCCGTACAGTTCTGGGATTGAAAACAGAAAAACATATTAGCTGTTGGAGAGTGTTCAGAACAGGGGCTGATATAATTATTTGGATAGGAAGGTGTGGTGTATAAAGAAAAACTAAGTGCATTTGGAGTATGAAAGGAATGAGGAGATGTGATACTGACTTCTAGTTTCATAAGTGTTTGGCAATGGGCAGAGGTCAGAAGGAAAAACTGGGAGAAAAGGGTTGTAAGTAGCACTTGGAAGTTGGGAGATTTAAGTCTGAATACAGGCAATATTTTGCAGAGATGGTGATTGTGCCATGGAATGCTTTGCTAGTGAGAGAGAGGAGGGTGGGAGCAGCACAACAGAAGGATTAATGGGGGTTCAGGAAGGATGGGGGATAACTGAGGAAGAGGAGGAGTATCTGTGTAAGGCTGTGGCACTTGAGTAGCTGTGATGAGTCATTGTTTCTCTCAATTTGTTTTATTTTATTTGTCAGTATGATGGAACATTGTTTTACCGTTGTTGGTATATTGTTACCTCTCCTTCTACAGGCTCGAGACACTTATGATGATGCCATTAGCAGTGGACAGGAAGCCTTCCTGCTGGAGCAGGATGAAAGTTCCTCAGATGTTTTTACCTGCACTGTTGGAAACCTCCCTCCTAAACAGGAAGCTACAGTTGGTTTGGCCTTTGTTATGGAGCTACCACTGGAGGCAGATGGTGCTGTCCGCTTTGTCTTGCCTGGTGTTCTAAACCCCAGATACACCCCACAAGGTAGGATACATTAAAGTCATAAAATAGCACAAAGCTTGCAAACTGGGTTTTGCAATATGCACTGAGTTCAGCTTATGGAAGAAAATCATTTGCCTCTTCCTAGATTTCATTTTTGTATACTTTTCTGTGTCTTTGTGCTCTTATTATCTGCTTATGAGTTATTCCTGCTATTTTTGTTTACTGTTGTATTATTTCAGGTTTCACTGATCTTCTAGGTGCCTTAGTGCAGCTGGTAATGACTAGTACAGATTACCATTCCATGACAAATTTATTCAGCACAGCTAGCTAACTAGATTTACAAAACAAGAAGAGCAAAGGCCATTCACCTCTCTATCAGTGCATTGTCATCACAATGGAAAAGGTGCCTGAACAGTTTTGTAAATTCATGTTGGATCAAAACTAGTGATTATAAAACAAGATGGGGCAAAGCCTGCGCTATTCATTTCTTGATCTTAATATAATCAACTCTAGGGCCTGTGCAAAGTAGAGGTAATGGAAATATTCCCATTTGCAGTGACCATCATGTCATTTGGAATCAACAGTTGATTCTATAAGTCACTCAAAAAGGAACTTAAACATGTTTCAGTCAGTTGATGTACTTCCACAGGCAGTGTCACTGTAGTCAGTTATGTCTGACTGTTAATTTTTTTTCAGACTTAGTTTTCAGCGAGAAGTCTTTTAAGTTAGTTTGAATGTGTGGTATCATACGTTTTACTTTTTTGTAAGCATACCATTCTGTATCCAGAATTTCACACCATGTTTCTGAGTATGCAGCTTACAAGGAAGAAACGGCACACACAAAACAGGAAAATGTTCTGCAATTTGTGCAGTTTGTGGCTCACTGAATGCCAACAACACTAGTGCCTTACAGTACGTAGCAGCATATTACACAATGCAACTCAGGACAGCACTGTGCTACACATCCATGTGTGAACAGTTTATAATAATAAAAACACTAAAACGTTGGGGGGGGGGGGGTTGCACCCTTGCATTTATCTCCCAGTTTAGTATACAGGTCTAAATTAGCCATACTTTACAGCAAATTATTTTGACGATGGGATGTCATGAATTCCAGTTTGAGATTGAGTCTGGACTTGGATAGTCAGTAGTACTTTGTTCATGGCCTCTTAATTCACAACATGAGAGCAACACTGTACAGGTGTTTTGTTGGTACTCACCTTATTGTAAAGTGGCAAGTGCTGTTGATGTTTTTCCAACTCTCACACTAAATTCCCCTTTAGTTTGGCTTAATCCAGACACTGGAAACAACTGGCAAATAGGTAATATTTTTGCACAAACAGTTTTGAACAGAGTTGATTATACTATTTAAAAGAAAAAATCAGTAACAATTTATACTTAATTTTATACCTTAAACGTTGTTTACTCTATCTGTAAAATCACTTCCAAAGACCAGTTAATTTCCAGTATGTGCACTGTTTTCTTTAACTTATCTACCACATTTTATACCAAAGAAATATTATTCACTGGACTACATACTTTGACAAGAGAAATTGGCTGCTTTAAATGTTATGTACATTAAGTTATTTATTTTGCTTGTTTTATTAGTAATACAACGTTACTGCTTTCATTATCAGATATACATTTTGATGTGTCCTCTGAGGTCTACTTCAGAAAACTGAAGAACCAAAAGACTGAATTCCAAAAGACTGAAAATTCGGAATACTGACTGATGGAATTTGCCCCTTCTCCACTGTTGTGTGATCTTAAGAGTTTATATATATATATATATATATATATATATATATATATATATATATATATGTATATATATATATATATATGCATATATATGTATCTTATCTATATATATATCTATATATATATATATATATATATATATATATATATATATATATATAGTTAGCAGGGGGGGTGGGGGTGCAGAGGGGCTTTCCCCCTGCATTAAAAATGTGTTCAGTATTTTTAATTTTCAGTCTTTTGGGGTTTTCAGTCTTTTGGTTTTCCAGTCTTCTGAAGTGGACATATCCTTTGTCCTCTTCTCCTAAAGTGGTTCTCATAATCATTCGCAGCAGAAAGTCCCTTGATTCAGTGATGGTCTCCTCCTCCATGGTTCATTGATGGGTCCTAAAATGATTCTAGTGCAGTTTTTTAGGATTAACAGGCTTGCCAACAAATACTGTAGACATTTCCATGTGAGAGCAGCCCAGTGGTTAAACGTTTTTCTTCCCCTTCAGCTTCCTTAGCACATTATTTTCACTTTCAAAGACAAAGTATTTCTCTTCAGAGCAGGCCACTTTTTGATGGCTGTAGTGGCACCATGGGTGCAGTTGATGGGCAGTAACTCCTAATTTGTAACAGCTATTTTTAGGTGTGTTGATTTTCCTTTGACCTTCCTGGATCTGTTGGCTGTTAATGACTTGGAAGTTCAGAATCTGTTTCAGGATTCAGGAGTCCGATATCTGAGCATAGTGTCCATGTTAGCAGAAGAGATGGTTAAAGGTCATTGCCGCCTCGGTACTAACACTGATCCATATAAGAATTCTGGTCAGTACAACTATCTTCCAACTTGTAGAGGATTTTTTTGGAGGTGCTGCTGTTACCTTTTTAGGTGCTTTGACACTGTTAAATCCTCAAGCTTTTACATCCATAAGGAAGTGTGGGGAAAATATCCAACTGCTTCTATTGCTGTTAATTAAATACCAAAAGCTGTACTTGCAAAAGATAATTACATTTGGTTTAACCTTCAAGTCATTAATTGCCAGAATATCAAAATCCATTTACTGAAATGACATTGACCACTGTATAGCTGAATATAGTTTGTCAAGTGCTGTCATGGTAGATCTTTGTAATGAAAAATAGGTCAGAGTAAGTTACATTATACTTTGTATCACAATGTCAACACTGAAGTACAAATTGTCAAAGTCTAACTCATAACACTTGTTCATTGTGAGTAGTAAGGGCCAGATTTGGTAAAGCCTACACTAAGTGTACACCGTTCTGAGTGAGAAGACAACACAGACATAACTCACACCTTTTTCCTCCTAATTTTAGTTTTCCTACTGATATTCTTGCAGCTTTAAATATTGACAGGGATTCACAAAGGTCACTTCAAAGTGTACACTGCATGTACACATAGTGTAATCTTTCTGAGTGACTAGAAAGCACAAAAATTGTGGTAAGAATTTTATTGAATACATGTTGTGTACGCTTAGTGTACACTTAGTATAGGCTTTATTGAATCCGGCCCAAAGTCTAATAGCCAAGTAATATAATATTGTTGACTTGTACGACTGCATTTTCAAGGGATTTCTTGTAAAAAAAAAAAAAAAAAAAACATGGTCATAACATTTCAAAAAGCAACATATAGTGGGTTTTGTACTTGGTGCTCTAGAATGTAAAATTATGTAGCTACCACTTTCACTAAAAACATCCTGGCATGCAATGTACCATACATGCCGTCATGTAAAAATGTAAATATCACATAAACTGACTTAAGCATACACCAAAGTAAACAGATATAGTTAATTTTATAATAGTTGTGCTTCCTGCATCTCGCAGTGTGGGGAACACACTCTCGTATTTCTGCACATTAAATACACCAAGTCCAAAATCAGAGTAGTCATAGTAAATAGAATATTGTGGTTTGGTGGAAGATTAACTGTTGCCTCTGTCTCCGAGTGAGTGCATGCTAAAGGTGATATGTTCATAGCCAAGTACTGTGCAACCAATTTACAGACCGTTACAAACTTAGCCAATAACCCATATTTAAAGGTCCCCCCTGCGAGACTCCTGGAGAACAAGACAAGACAGATGAGGAGAGCTTTGAAGGCTGACTGTCCAATTATCTAGGTTTACCTTGAAGATACAAGGGTGCTTCTGCATTTGACATGCAGTGACAGTTTGTTCCAGAGGTGAAGGATATGTTGGGATACGAGTCTAACATCAGTGCGCGTTACGTATCTATTGAAGAAGGGTTAGTTCCTTTAACTTGGTACTTCAAAAACAATTTGTTCTGTGAAGGAATAGGAGCTCAAAGGGGGTCGGAGCTTTCATGGATTGAAATTTTAGGCGCTTATCTCTGTGGAGGGGTTGTAAGAGACCCATTCAGAAAGAGGTCTGTCCTAATAGTTAAGATTTTTGTAATGGCTGATCTTTTTTATTTATAAATCCATAAGGTCTCTCAAGCTGAGTGATTTATTTAGACAAATATTTGCCAAAAGGGTTATTGTATTCAATAACTGGTCTGATGAGATACAGCAAAAGTGAATTAGGAGTTCATTGGATCTAGACTTTGGAAAATACATGAGCCAGATAGAAGAATTTCTGAACTCATCTAGAGGCATGATGGTCAAAACATGAGGAATTCTCAACAAGAGTGCCTAGATCCTTTACAACAGTATCACCCCAATATGGTATGTGAAACTATTTTATTTAACTAAATGTGTTATGCTACATTTTTTCAGATTTAATTTGAAACCATTGTCCTTGCACCAATTAATTATTAAGTATGTTTAGTATCTGGTAGTGTAGCCTTCCATGTTACAGTGTGTAGTGGTTGTAGTGCCCCTGCAAAATTAAACATAAAATTCACAGCTTTAACACATTTCACAATGTTTATACTACTTAATATTTGCATTATGCTGAGAATGTGGATGTTTCAAGATTTGTATATTAGAAATTTATTTAGGTAGAAGCACACATGTATGTGTGTGTATGCATGTATATGTTTTATGAAATAAAGGTAAAGAGCTTCACAGAGTGATTGAATCCTTTGGGCTAAGACTGAAATCCCTGGGCTGAGATTGTAATTGGTCAGAACTGATGAGTACTCTACCCTGGTAAACAAATTCAAATAAATAAATAAATCATACTCATGAGTATACATATTGTACTATGCAGTACAAAGGAAGCTCTCCAAAATGGGGAATTAGAGTACATTACAACATGAACAATCACATAACTACTGCGAGATCTCGATATGGAGACTGACAGTACAATGAGGTCTTGTAACTGACAGGTAATGAAAGTATCATTTAGTAAGTATAGAAATACTGTGCAGTGTGTTATGAAACTAATAACTAAAGGGACATCCTAATGACTGGTGCATTAGAAATGTACAGTTCTGATGTCAGAAATACTAAAATAAATGTATGCTACGTTTTATAGGGGGAAGTGGCCTGCACACCCCCTGCTGATTTATTCAGTCAGTTGTCACAACATCATACCATAACGGTCAACTGGGAGATTCTTCGGTGCATACAGTTAAAAATGCACACTCAAATTAAGCTTATAAAGGTAGGAAACGCCAAAAATAAGATGTATTTAAAGGGATACAGTGCAATTAAGTAAATATCTAAATATTAAATGCTTTGAAGAAGGTCCTGGGTTTTGGGGTGACCTTGTTTGCTGCTTTCACTATTTGGATAGAGGTCTACTAAATAAATTCCGATTCTTGTACAATGCTGTGGTTCCTTTGTTTTTGGATATATCAACTCCGATATTCCACAACAGCAGAGAAAGTGCAAATTCACACTCTCCCACCAGACCGCAACCTTACAATGCTGCACAACAAACATTCGTTATTCTGAATGTTGTAAACAGGTAACTGCAACTAATATATGGCTTGCTTCTGAATACACTTCACCAAAATCACAAAACCGAAGGGCTGCAGTATCAACATCTGGACCCCCCCCCCCCCCGGACCTATGCTGGTGCTTTTATTTGGGGCCACAGAGTGAGAAGCTTTGGGATTTGTGGGTTGTTCTGCTCAAAATGTTTCAGTGTTGTGCTTTTCAGTTTGCTGTGCTGTGTATTGTGACATTCTGCTTTGTAACAGTCACCATTCCAATAGGCATTGTGCCTTTGTACCTGTATCTGTATCTATTGATCTGTAGGTAGACCCCTATCTGTGTATCTATCTATCTTTTTATGTATGTCCTAAAGTTGAAACCTAACAACACTGAAACTCATAACGTTGAACCCATTTCGCTGAAAGCTCATAATGTTGAAAGCTCATAACATTAAAAAGATTCTCCATGAGAAATATAATCTAAAACCATGTTTTTGCAGGGGGCAAGCCCCCACAGCACCCCCACACCCTCTTACTTATATATACTAACTCCATGGTCACACAACCATGGAGAAAATGAAACAACACCACACAGTGAATGAGTGCTCAAGAGCAAACACAGACCTCTACAGATCTGGGGGTACAGCATTATTCTGACTATTGCAATTCACAGATACTGTGCTAGACTCACTTCCATAATGATGCCTATGATACAAAATGACATCATTGCATACTTCTACACAGTTCTAAACGGTTCTACACTTTTCAGTGAAATGAGTTTTCAACAGTGTGACTTTTGCACGTTATGAGTTTTCAGTGAAATGGGTTCAACTTTGAGTGTCTGTTATGAGGTTTCACGGTTATAACATAGACCTATATATATATATATATATATATATATATATATATATATATATATATATATAATATACACACACACACACACACACACACACACAGATACATATATATTATATGTTTGTATATAGATGTATAATTTTCTCTCAAAAAGCTTTATTAAAAGTTTCTTAAAATATACATCAGAAGAGAATTCTAACTGTAGAATCAAAAATCCAAAATAGATATAAGAGCAGATTCAATAAACCATACATGGTAGCACACTGTTTTGTATTCAGCAAGAGGCTCTATACAGTGCGTAGAGATGTACAACCACGGTAAACACTGTGGCATGCTAATTGCAGCATAAGCAGCTGAATTGTATGCTAATCAAACAATCCAGGATGTAGGAGCTATTCAACAAGCTGTAAAGCAACCATGTACACTCAATGCTGGTTTCCCCTGTGAATTCCAGAAGTTATTGGAATGCAGCCACGGATAGGAGTCTACAGAGAAAGAATGTTAGGTTCTGCTGTTGCTTTAATTCATGTGTATGTGCAACAGGCTGAAGTCTGTGCTGCTAATGCTGCTGATAGACACGGCCAAGAAAGAGAAGAGTTTTCAGACCTCATTTAACTTATCACAATCTGTATGAAGTGGAAATTGTAGAGCACTGCAGAGTGGATAGAGCACACTACAGGAATTATGCAACCTGTGTCGTCTTCAGCTCAGACCCAGGGAAAATTGAGGGGAACCCATACCATTGGAGACAAAGGTATGTGTAGCACTTAGAATTTTAGCTGCAGGAACCTTTCGGAGACCGAGGACATGCTGGGGGTGTCACAAGCATCAGCATCCAGGACCCTCCATCAGTTCCTGAGTGCTGTGCTCCAGCATGCCAGTGACCACATATATTTTCCCTGTAATCCTGAGGAGAAAGCCACAAATATGCAGGAGTTCTACCCTGTAGCACACTACCCTGATGTACTGGGTGGCATAGATTGTACACATATAGATATTAAGGCACCACCTGTGTAACAGGGAAGGATCTACATAAATAGAAAGGGCTTCCACTGTATTAACTGCCAAGTGATGTGTAATGCTAAGGGATTAATTTTGAATGTGTGTGCTGGCAACCCAGGCAGTTACCACAACTCACATCTGGCACACCTCCCAACTGTACCAAATGTTCATTAAGGGGGATATCCCACAGAGTCATTTACTGGGGGACTGCAGGTTGTGCACTGGAGCCATGTCTGTGTCAGAGATGCACACACATCCGCTGAAGAATGCCATAATGAGCACATACTCAAACCAGAAATATCATAGATCATGTGTTTGGGCTGCTGAAGTCATGGTTCCGGTGCCTAGATACATCTGGGGAGCCCTGCAGTACAGTCCATGTACATGTACATGTACTGAAATATTCATCATCTGTGTCATGCTTCACAACATCACCAGAGAAAGCAGCTTCAGCAGGATCAACAAGGGGAAGGGGCACACATCCCACCACCAATGGCAAGGTCACCACAGCCACATGCAGGTGAGGAGTCAGAGGGAGAACCAGCAGCTGCTGTGGGTGTATGCAGATGTAGGCATGCTCAATATGCCCGTGCAATAGCTAAGAGGCAGTATATAGCACACTTGCTCACCACCTAAGGGGCTAAAACCTGTATCCTATGCACATACTTATAGTAACATTGATGTTAGGTAATGCTCACAACTTTTGCTTACCCATGTAATAGCTGTGTACTGATAGCATCAGCCAGAGTCAGCTCTTAACTAAAACTGTTGCCACTGCTGAATTTACAAGGTAAGTGTTGAACCTGGAGTGTATTGTGTAATAATACGAATGAGTGTCATATCCTTGCATTTTGTTACTTGGTAATGTTAGCAGGTAAAAGGTGGGTGATATATCCATAAATTACTTTAACATTTGAGAGTAGAGACTTGTATGAAAATACATGTGTCCTGTATCAAGTAGTAGGCTTCAGGCATAAAAGATTCACACATTCATACCTCTCAAAAGTACTGATGGTCACCGAATGTTCTCAGTTTGGCCTCATACTTTTATACTGGAAAATCATTAAAGAGAGAAATTGGAAAGTAATGAGGCACATTTCAGTTTTAGACTTCACAACCCTCAGAAGATTATTAAAATACTGGATGCAAAAAATGTTCTGATTCTTTCAATTGTAATAGTAAAAACGAGGATTCCAACAACTGTAGCCATCAGTAACAGAAGAAAAACAGGCTGGAAGTACTCAGGTTCACAATTTTAGAGGTTTAACTGCACAAAAAGGTAGATGAACAACATTGTTGCTCATCTACCTTTTGGTGCCATTAAACCTTGAAGAAATTGTGAACCTGAGTACTTCCTTCCAGCCTGTTATTCTATCAGTTGTCTAACTCTGTACGTTCAAAATATGTCAGAAGTACAATTAGCAAAACAACATCACAAATGCAGATATATTAAGCACTAAGTCAGCTATGCACCCTGAGCATCAGACACAAATGTTATGTATCCCTGAATCAAAAAGATGGAAAACAGGGGTATGGCACAGTTATCACTTGCACAAGGTGGGGGTAAGGAAGCCTAGGCTGACACATACGTTTGGTGAGTAAGAGAAGCAGACAAACATTTGGATAAAGTAATAAATGGCCAGTGAGACAAAATGAGCTTTAAGCTTTCATGGTTGAATCATGTAACTGGTGTGTGTGTGTGTGTGTGTGTGTGTGTGTGTGTGTGTGTGTGTGTGTGTGTGTGTGTGTGTGTGTGTGTGTGTGGGCCCACCAAGTGAAATTGGTGTGCGAGTGTCTGCAGGAATGGCAAGTTCTGTGCTAACTCTACATCTTGGTATGTTGGATAGGTGTGAGCCGTGCATGATAGAGGTGGCATTTCATAGTTGTTATACCCAACCACAAGAACTGGCTCTCCCAGGAGTTGCACTGGCACATCATGCCTACGGTCAGATGCACTGTTGCTACCTGAATGTGACTGATGTCTAATGGATGAGCTTCCCTCGTGAGGATGCCTAGGACCATGATCCCATGGCCTGCGATGTCTGTGTGTGGACACCTCAACCACTGACCACTATGGGAGCGTGATCAGGCACAGCCATGTCAGTTAACATCAGATGATGTGGCTGACCGATGCCCACGTGGATGCCATCCCGCTCCCAGCAGACATTCCATCACAGACAACACCCATTCTAACATGCCATTCATCCAATCCATTGAATCGGCAACATGGTGGAAGCAGTCACGCTTATCATCCTGAGCCACATCTACATCTCAAGTGTTTCTCTGGAGGACCTAGTGGAACATGCCTGTAACTCTGTTGTGGTCCTAAACACATATATAGTGGCAAGGGAAGACACACCTGGATCAGGTGGAGGATGGACAACTGGCCTCCTCCAAGCACCCCTAACATCCCTTCTGCATGGCACCTCACCAACATTTTGGCTACAGCCAGAGTCAACAGGCACTGAAGCTGCAGTAACCACATGTCTCACCCTCCACCTGTCCAATATCTGAAGGCTCACTGGAATATAGGCCTACTGGCTGTGTCTGATAGAATTAGAAGGTATGGCTGAATGTCAACCTCGGTGTTAGATTGAACCTCTGCATCCCCCAACCGTGCCCCTCTTTGGCCACATTAATCATTAGAATCCACTAATACTCTGACATCAGGTGATAAGAGTTCTACACTTCCATTGTCAGGATCACCTGTGATAATAAACAGCAAACACAGGAAAGAAATTAATACCTACAGTACTATCATGCAATAAATGTTAACAAACTAACAGTGGTGCCACTATTACAGACAGTACAGCAGTACACACAAACAGTCCTGACACCCATTTCACACATATGGATAAAATAAGTATTTCTTTGAACTGCTCATCAGTACTGACATAAAAATGTTTGGCTTACCATGTGCAGATGATGCTATGCTTACTGTGACAGTAACACAGGGGGTTAAAACTTTTTTCCCTTTATATGTCCATTAATGATACTTTTTACAAGAACTTGGATGACATATCTACCCCAAGCCCCTGTGTAATCGACCAGACTGTGTTGTTAACTGTATCAATCTACAACCCCCCCCCCCAAAAGGATTTAATGTTAAACAGAACTTAATTGTTGCTGTCAATATTTTACTCTGCAAGAAGTGTTTAACAGTTGTGGTAGGTAAGCCTACCTGGAAGCTCCTCCTGGGATGTACTTGTTCTCTCTGAAACAGCAGCACCAATCTCAATGACTTGCTGTTCTGCACTTTCCAGTGAGCTGTCTGGATCCATGACAGTGGACAGGAACTCTTCATTTGGTGTTAGTGGTGGCTCTGTAGCAGGCCCACCCCCGTAGCCATTTGTTCACCAGCCACTGCAGCTGCTCTCCACTGTGCTGATAGCACATTTAACCATATGTTCTGATCCTGCCACCTACTTCATTCACATCAAGTATCTGCTGCCAAATTTGCATTCTGCCAGACATATTCCCATGCCCCATCTCAAGCAGAAAGGCACTATGATGCCTAAGTGCTTCCACAATTACTTCATTTTCAGGATCACTAAAGGGGGGTTCGGGGATTGGGATGCCTGGTTGCCATAGTCCTAGGTGACCTAAAACACAAAAGAAACAATCACATAATTAAAAGTCCTGATCTGATGTCAGTCTTCACATAATCCTTAACTGTTTGTTCAGTTTCGAACCTTGGAACCAACTTGGCCGTTATTCCAGCTTGTGCCTTCCAAAAAATTTTTGAGTTAAGCTTTACCTGCAATGCTCCTCGCCAAATTATCTCTGCTCTAGTTTGCCACTTCATAGTGCCATACGCATTCTTTCCTGAGCTCTCAAGCGACAGCTAAAATTTCTAAACTGTAAGTTTTGACATCTTTCTTACTTTATCTGTTATCTTTCCTTTACTTAAACTACCCACTCCTCTGTTTTCTAGTTAGTATTGTGTGTGTGTGACCCTTCTACATACTGTTAAGTTGTCTTTCCGTACCATCTTGGTACTTTTTCCCTTTTACCCTAACCAGTATTTCTTCAGTACCTTTGTTTGTACCTTTTATCCTCTAAGTTTTAAAACATTTCCTTCGCTTTCATCCATCTCCATGCATGTGTATTAGTGAGTGACTTTCGTCATGGCAGACAAGCCAATTAAAGGCACATCTGGTTTCAAGAGGTGTCTTAACTGTGAAAGAAAACTTCCTAATTCTGACTGACACAATTCTTTGTGTATATTGTCTAGGAACAGTTCATTTGCAGGCAGACTGTGTCATTTGTCACAGCTTTAGCCATAGGGCACTAATCAACTGCAAAAATAGAGGCCTTATCTGGTTCTAGAACAGAAGCAAGTTCTCCTACTTCTTCCTCCTCTTCTTGCAAGCAGAAGAAGCCTAAGAAGAGAAGTCAGTTTGTTCTGATTGTTCCTTTGTAACCACCAGTTAAAGTGGCCAAGACTCCCATGGTTGCTAGATTTTCCTTGGAACTGGTGGGTCAAAGACTCAACTTTTGGTGCCAGTTTCTGCACCAACTACTTTGGCGCCTATGACAACTACAGACTCTTCCCCCACGATGCTCAAAACTCAGGAACAGGAGTTCTCCTTTAAACACTTACCACGTACCAGATACTTCCTCTCAGTGAATCCTTTTGCAGACCATCCTCCCAGTCCATGTCTGGAGAAAAGTTCACCCAGATCTCCTTTGATCTCCTCCATCCAGTCCACCGAGAGTTTGACCGAATCTGACATCATGATGCAAGGTGATCAGCTCCTTTTGGTGAGGGGAATTGCCTTCTGCGATAGTTCCTAGCAATATTGGCACTGGAACCTTGCCTTCTTCCACTCCAAACTTATTCCTCCTTCAATTCCAACTAAGACTTCAGAGCCCCTGGTACTGACCTTCCTGTTCTTTGGCCTTTTTGGAGCCATCCATGCCCCTTGGTGCTTCGGCATATGTAAGCTCAGCTCCAGCATCTGTTTTGATGAATGCTTCCTCTGTGCTGGGTGGGATCACTGTTTGGAAGGAGTCTGTTTTGGTTCCAGGCTCCCACCCCTCTACAGGAGGGCCTGCCTTCCAAGCCATGCAGAGGGCTTTGTTCATTGCAGGCAAACAGCCTGTGGCACCCCCATCGGACCAAACCTCTGACCCTATCCCCTCAACCAGAACTTCCTCCAGTCTCTTCACTGGGACAGAGGGCAGAAAAGTCTCAGGATCAAACCACAGTGGTTATGTCCTCCTTGGATACCTCTCTGGAGCATCCCACTGAAGAGGTATCTGTGAAGAGAAAGTGGAAGAGGAAGCACTTAGACTCCCCTTAGGAGTCACTCACAGAAGATACTGATTTTGGTGAAGGGGAAGGTGCCCCCAAATCACCCCGATGTTTCCTTCAGGGACGTCCTAGAGATCCTGAAGCAGAGGGGTGGCTGGACTTCACTCCAATGTTCCTCAGAGGAATCCGTATACCTAGATGCTTTTCATGCCCATCACTCTACCTCTTAGATTTCTCCACCCGCTGATGATCTCATTAAGTTGATAGCTCTGTGGGCCTGGATGTTACCTGATTCGATCAAGTCAGTCCATAAGAGATCAGACTGTATCCTTTCAGCACCCAAGGATCACCAACACTGGGATGAGGTAATTCCTGTAGTTGCCATGGTGGTAGCTGCAGCCACCAAAAAAAGAACTTGCCGATGAAAGTCCTACTATACATCCTCCTAATAAAGAGTCTGGGACTATGGCTAGATTTGGTAAGCGTGTTTACGTCTCATCAGACTTCGCTGTCAGGTCCTTGAATTACATTGAACATTTTACTAGACTACAGAGATATCCGATTAAAGAGCTATCAGATACTCTGTTAGGAGCAGTAACTGAAGGAGTTCACGACAAAGTGGCTTCTCAGCTCACCACCCTTGAATCTATTTCCAACTCGTCCATGAGGCTAATTACACATGCCATTGAAGGGATGATGAGAGCAGCGCGTTTGGGCGTAGCTGTCAGATGACATGCGTGGATGTGCTTATGTGATTTCTTGGAGCCATCTAAGTCTTCTTTCATCAACACTACCTTTGGCGGAACATCCTTATTTTGTCCCAAGGTTAGAGACTCTAGGCAGGTGTGAGAAAGATGGGAAGACTTTCTGCCATGCATGTATGCCTTTCCACTCCAACAGCCTTCTCCCTGGAACCAGTGGAGTATAAGTCATCCCAGGAACCAGTGGAGTAGGAGTCTATGGTTCACAAAATCCCAAGGACCTTTCCAAGACTCATGTGCCAACAGCTTCTCCTGAGGCAGAGGGGGGAGTAATAAAGGAAGACACCAAGGGTGAGGCAGAAGTGGCCCACAGAATCAGGTTTCTGGGGATTCTTTTCCTGGGAAGAAGCAGAAGTGGCCCACAGAATCAGGGTTCTGGGGATTCTTTTCCTGGGAACTCCTATCCGTGTGGAGGCAGGCAGGGGGTGATTATCCCTGCACCAATCTGTCTAGCTAAGGATAACAGTGGACAATTAGGTACAGAGGATTATAAGCAGAGAATATAAAATTCCTTTCTTAACAGTGTGTCATCAAAGTTACGGATGTTCCATCTAGTCACAGGGAGGTAGCAGTCTTAGAAATTCAGAAACTGCTCGACAAAAGAGTCATCCAAGCAGTCCCCCAAGACCAGAAAGGATCCAGAATTTACTAAAGATTCTTTTTAGTGCCAAAGACTACTGGGGACTTGAGACCAATCTTGGATCTCAGTATGTTGAACAAATCAGTTCAACAAACCAAATTTCAAATGGTTACGGTTCAGCCTATTCAGTAGATATTCAGGACATGTATTGCCATATAAAAATGGACAAATGGCCCAGAAGATTTCTGCATTTCTGGCTGGAGCCCAGTCACTATCAGTTCAGGGCACTGCACTTTTATCTCACCACAGTCCCCAGGGTATTCACCAAATGCATGTCAGTGGTAGCAGCTCATCTCAGACTGTAAGGATTCTGGGTGTTTCCATAACTAGCTGACTTGCTCCTTACCATTCCCACCAGGCATCTAATCATAGAAGCTCGAGACTATACTCTTCTCCTTTGCTCTGACTTGGGTATCACTATAAATTATGAAAAGTCCCATCTAGAACCATCTCAGCAATTGGAATTCATTGGTGCAATGCTCAGCACGATTACAGGCATTGCATCTCTTCAAAGAGAGGCTTCAAAGGATAAGATCTCAAGTCAATCAGATTATTTGCAGCAGCAAAGTACCAGCAAGACTCCTTCAAACTCTAGGTCAATGGCGGCCTCCATTTTTCTAGTCCCTCTAGCAAGATATCCCATGCAAAATCTTCAGTGGCTTCTAGTGTCTCAATGGTCCATATTAAATCAACCAATGTCCCATTTGGTCACTATTACCAACCATTGCAAGGAAGACCTGATTTGGTGGCTTCACTCCAATGAAACATTGTTGGGCTGCCCCTTTGTTCCCCGTCAACCCCAAGCCATGGTGACCACGGATGCATCTCTGGTAGGGTGGGGGGAAATTATCTGGGAAAGACAGTCCAAGGCACTTGGTTCCACTTGGTGACCAGTTTGCATATCAAAGTTTTAGAGATGAGGGCAGTGCTCTTAGCATTGCATCCATTTCAGGAAACTCTCCCCTTGGGAATGATTGCAATTCAAACAGACAAGTCAGTAGTCTGGCACATCAACAAGCAAGGGGGAACCAGGTCCTCCCTCTCTGTTGAGAAGCTGTCAGAGTTTGGCAATGGGTAATTTTCATCCAACTGCTTTCTCATAGCAATGCACATTCTAGGGAGCTCCAATGTGATTGCAGACAAACTGAGCAGATGTTCTCTAATGCCTCACAAGTGGTCTGTCAATACATTGGTAGCGGAAAAGATATTTCACCAATGATGCCAGGTTTGCTGTGACCTGTTTGCATCACTCCTGAACAACAAGTGCAGCAGCTACTTCACCATGATCCCCCCCCTCAGTAGGAGTCAGAGAGAGATGCTCTTCTACACGATTGGCCCTCTGGTCTACTCTCTGCATTTCCCCTGGTTCCCCTAATATCCGAATTCTTAAAGAAAGCCATCAGGTGGAAGAACAGGATAAGTCTCATTATCCCATTCTGGTCTCGACAGATTTGTTTTCTCTTTCTTTGGCCTCATCTTGCTCAGAAACCTTGTACTCTGGACCCAGCTCCAGAACTACTTTCCCACCTGGTTGGACTGGTTCATCCAAATCTCCAGAATCTCAAGCTTGCTGCGTGACTTCTCCAGTTCCTATGAGTGCCAGGAATTCCTCCCTCAATTCCCCAGTCCAAAGAATTGTTCTGCCTTGCCGCAAACCTTTGACTAGAAAACTTTACCTTGGCAAGTAGCAGAAGTTTTCTAAGTGGATGTCAAAGACTAACCTTGATCCATATTCAGCTCCAGTCAATAAAATGCTTTTTGAAGCAGGAGCCTCAGCAACGACCATTCAGGTGCATTTAGCTGCAATCTCTAATTTCCATTCTGGTCTAAATGGCACTTCACTAATGTCCCACAAGCTTTGCAAAGCCTTTCTAAAAGGATTCTTGATGCCTACTGCCATATAAAGAACCCTCTGCACCTTGGGACATGAATTTGATACTCCAATCTCTTGTTTATCCCCCTTTGAACCTTCCGCACATTGCTATCTAAAATTCTTGTCCTGGAAAACCTTATTCCTGGTAGCTATTAACTCCACAAAGAGGATATATGCGATACAAGCCTTATCCCGAAAACCTCCTTATCTAATTTTTCATAAAAACAGGGTTTCGTTGAGGACAAACCCTTCCATTTTACCAAAGATAGCATTCAAAACCAGCCTTGACCAAACTTTAGCTCCCAGTCTTTTTTCCCAACTTTTCTAACAAAGGTGAATGCTACCTACATTTATTGGATGTATGTAGACAGCTTTTCCCTACCTGCACAGCACAAAAGAACTGAGAAAATCAGATCAGTTATTTGTTTCCTTTCCTCAGTGGCTATGGGGAAACCAGTTTCTAAAGTCACTCTGGCTTGGCGGCTTAAGGACTGTATCACCTTTTGTTTATGACAAGAAGAATTTGCTACTACAAAGGCCTGTTGCACATTCCACTCGAGCAGAAACCGCATCTGCAGTCTTTAACTCTAGCGTTTCAAAAGACGATATCTGTGCAGCGGCTACTTGGGCAACTCCACATAGGTTTATTACTCATTACCAACTAGATGTAGTATCTAGGGGATGGGCATTCTTCAGCTCGATGGTCCTCAGGAATATTCTTCTGTGAGGCCTCCCAAGATTCAGGTAGCTGAGGACTCTGTCCCACAGTCAAGGATATGTGAAGATCAACAACACAGATGAAATGTTATGGTAAGACATAACTTCTTTTTTGATATAACACACAAAGGTAGTATTTCACTACTGCTCATTGGAGAAACATAAAACAGTCAAGATATTCAAATATAGAAAAAGGAATTGTGTAAATATATTATAATCACACACAAAGCAAGGTTGGATCCAAAACAAGGAGAGTAACAATAGCAAACATCGTGTTTGTGCCAGAACAGAAATGCAGCTTTGCTTCCCCACCCTGTAACAATCGGCAAATGACCCATTTTGCTAACAGACCATCAGAGGAATGCTAAAAGTACTGTCAAATAAGCTGTCCTTGAAACATTTACAGATTTAACACAGGACATTCCATTTTAAGCTATTGCCAGACATGTCTACCTGTGGCCAGCACTCCCCTAGAGTTGTGTATGGTCCATCCAAGAATAACACCCCTATGTCATTGACAAGTAGAACACTTACATTTCATGGAAATAACATAATAGTGTACAGAAAAAAAACAGTTGTAACAATAAGCACTTGTGATGACAGTTAATATTGGCTGAGAAAGTAAAATGCCATGACAAACATGCCCATGCCATCAGTACACTTCTAAGAAATGCATACAGGTAAAAATAGCATTTGCTAATGCATGTAGCACAGTGGTGCAGCTGTTAGCATTGTCACCTCACAGCAAGAGGTTCTCCAGTTTGATTCTCGAATGGGGTGCCTTCTGTGTTATGTCCTCCCTGTGTTCATGTGAGTTTCCGCTGGGTGCTCTGGTATCCTCCCACATTCCAAAGACATGTCTGGAGCATTTCTTTCCGGGACTTCACTCAAAATGGGCTCTGCCCCAGTCGGACTTTCCCAATAAACAAATAATAAATACAAATATATTAACAATTTTTTCTTACTGACATTCCAGCATATGCAGTATATAGTTGAAAAATGCAAGCATACCTTTTCAATATCAGTAGTCTTCTGTGCAGATAAATCCCAAAGTAGTATGTTCTTTGTTATCTGCATAAATAAGTCGCATCACATTCAGATTACCCAGCTATACAGTTCCTTTTTTATGGTGTAGATTCATAGCTGTGAGCATGGTGAATATGCAAATGAGGTGTGAACTCATTAGAATTGCTGCATCCCAAATACTTGAGACTGTGTAGCAAATATCAAAAACACAGTAGAGCACTTAAAGGAATCTGCCACTTTTTCATAGTATCCAGGAACTTTATTAAAGTCAGTAAAAATTCATCTAAAATATGTATGACAAAAGCTCCCTCTAGTGGACTAAAAGCTAATTACATTCCCCTAATTTAACCTCAAAACAGTAGGACCAGCATTTTCAATATAAACACCACCCAGTAACAGTATGGGTTATAAAATCGTTGTCCAAGAATGTCATAATTTGGCATTCCTCAGTTTTAACACCAGAGCTAGTGACATTTTGTTTTTGGTTGGTAGTTTTGTTTTGAGCACTCATCCATGTGTTTATTACTGTTGGTACCATGTAGCAGTTGTAAACACAGTGCAGGCACTCTCTCGCTGTTTGTTGGTAATGGATTGCAACTGTGAATGATTACTGGTAGAGAGAAGGCAAACACAACAGCAATTCAGACTCCCCTACCTCCAATGGGTGTGTTAGCCAGGTTTAGACTTACAAAGTTTAGAAGTAATTGTATCAAGGTTTAAATGTAAGTAAGCAACATACTTTCACACTTTCTGTTCAGTAGCATCCAACCTTCCTTTAATTTGTTGACAACTGTATGTTATTGCAATTTAATATCCTCCACATTTTAAAAACAATGTTACAGAATGTCTTACAGACTGCACATCTCAAATTACCAGTCAGATAAGACAAGCATGAGCAACAAACCTAGAGAGAAGACAGAAGCTGCATTTATGCAAACAATAGTCAGAAATGGTTGTGTGATCACTCAGTGCACTTCTAAAGTTAATACATGTACAAACAACTGTCATATGTTTTGTTAGTACTGTGGATGATGTTACAGTTGGTTGTATGCACAATTTTAGTTCTCTGCTGCAGAGTTGTTTGTGGCAAAAAACAGGGATAAGACACCCTTATTGTGTTTTGAAGGTCCATTGCAGTTAGAGTTCAAATCCAAACCTGTAATATTTAATGTGTACCAACATAAAATTTTGAAGTGTTTATTTAATATATTTCTTTTTTTTTTTCATTTCACCTAACTTTCTCTTTTTTGGTGTTTATTATTTTTTTTAATGCCAGTGTTTGTGCTGTGTGCAGCTTAACACTAACAAGGGAAATGGAGAAATAAAATGAATGCCAGGTTTAGCTGTGCTTATCTAGTTTGGGCAACACTTAGCAGTGCAGAAACTGGGATTAGTGGCCCAGACAAGAAGCAGGCAAAACAACTGCAGATAGGATGTAGACATTGTAAAGGTCAAAAGGGAAACATTGTTGCAGTTTTTGCATTACATCACTCAATGCTTCTAAGTGTGGTTGCATGACAGTTCGCAAGTTTCCCCAAGACCTTCAGCCACAGAACACCTGTAGACAGGACGCAGACAGACAACAATTTAAAATGAATTTTATAACCACTTTTCAGAATTGCAAAAGTACCACCAAAGACCAGGAACTCAAACCTCTACACGATGTTAGCAAAAGTTCTTTAATATGATAACAGATGTACCAGATAGCAACAAAACAATTAAAATGGATGCATTCTATTAATTCTGTTGGGCACCACGCAAACATGCTAAGTGGCATTGAGCAGTGGTTAAAACACGCAACTTATGAATGAATAGGGAATTGTGCAACTGTCATTTAACTATTCCTGTGGCAGCAGGTATACATGTATAGCTATAATACAGCTGGTTCTGGGTTCTAATACAGGAAGTGCAACATATTTTTACTATTGTGACAGAACAGTTTATAGTAATGAACACAAAATTATGCATGTGTTATTTCAACATTCTTGTGGCAACAGTGTAGAGCTGCTATACACATGGTCCTGGGTTCTAATACAGGAAATTCTGAACTGTTGTTCATTTCACATTATATTCACTCACTTATAACACTTTAGACTTAATCATAAATAGTGGAGCTGATATGAATTATATGTATGAGGGATAAGACACCCTTATTGTGTTTTCAGATGTATAACTGAGATATATTGTTTACTATAATTCTTTGTAAGTATAATTCTGCTATTGGGACTTGGATGGCCTTCACACTTAAATAAGACACATACACAAATGAATCTATATACGAGAACTTTGTCAGGTCACACAACATATATGGTTAATGCCTCAAACTGTCAACTGTATTTCTGAATGATTCATGACTATGTCTGAGAATCAGTTCTGTGGCAAAGATGGAAAATCACCACTGTGGAAGAAAATGTGTTGTCCCTTATGCATAGGTTTGAATCCTACACTGTAAAAATCAATTTTATCAATGTATTAAGCCAAACCAAAAATATGTGAAGTCATGAAATTTATGCCCCCAGTACACATCTGCAAAGTTAAATACCTAATAGTTACAGCAGCAGACACCACACAAACTAATGTCAAGTGTCAGATTAAGCTTCCAGTTTAAACATTTGATTTCCAACCTGTTTGACACTGCTGCTGTCTGCTTAACATCGTGCAAATGTGGTTGGCATCATTGCTTGGATTTGTGCACTACCAGTAAACTTGATAACAGGAATTGGCAGGAAATCATTATTTGTCATTCCTGTACTTTACATGTCTGGCATTAGAGGAGAAAATGCCCAGTTTAGGGCACAAAGGTGGGATGTTCAGGAGTCCAGAATATTTATTGAACTCCTGGTAAAGTGCTACAGCCAAATGTTTCTGCAGGGGGACTATTCTGGCTACCAGTAGGCTTGGAGTAGTTTGGCTAAGGCTGTATCCAGTGCAACTGGCATCCCACACACTGGAGAACAGAATAGGCACCACTTCAATGACCTACAAAGGCACAAGAGAGATGCACTCAACCAGTGGTTGGATGAGTTTCAAACTAGTGACAATTCCACAGGTGTGTAAGTATGCTAATAAAGAGAATTTTTAATGTATAGAAAGCTAAATATAGGTAAGACTGGTGTGCATAATGTTCTTCTTTCAAAGCTAAAGCCGAAATTGAGTTGAATAGGCAGGCTCATGCTGGTAATCTGGAGAGACTGAGGGGCACAAGTGATATGTATGCAGCACAAGAGAAGTGTTATCGTAGCTTTAAAAGTTAATGATAGATTTTTTGTTTTCTATATAGTAGTAGTAGTAGCAAAATGAGCTTACATATCCTAAATGTAAAAGCAAGTATGCATGTGTAAGTCTGTAGCACAAACCAACTTTAGGAGTCAAATGAAAGACTGGAGTCCCGAGGTTGTGAGTTCAAATACTGTGAGTAACAACTATACAGTACTGCATTTCCTTAATAATATTATGTAAATTAATCTCTGTACAAGTGGCATAATTGCCCTGCTATTATCTGTAATATATATACATTGCAAGGATTACTTTGAACAATCTGTAATTACAGTTTGTAGTTGTTAGGACGTATACTTCAATATAATAGTTCTAGTTATATAATTTGGATAATGCATTGTATGTCACATATGATGGTACTAATTATTTTATCTATTTTCTCTTATCTCAACCCATATCTTTTTTTTTTTTTGTTAATTTTCTGTTGTCATCAAAATGTCTCTGTGTCATGCTTCTGTAACAAATCACTAAATGCTTCACAGCACAGTGAGGTAGGACAATCTCAGTGGTTCAGCCTGCCCCTGCTCCACCTTCAATGCCTTGCACATCTGGGACCCAACATGGCAGTGTTGCCTCTGCTGCCCCTGGATTACCTGCACCATCAGGGAGAACTACCCCAGCATTTGGTGCTGTGCTTCCCTCCAGGAGTACTGGCATAGGTGGAGATTTCATCACCCGCCAGGAGATGCTGGGTTGATGCAAAGGGTCGTGCACAGCACCATTGGTGCACACCTATGCCAGATGGAGAGGCTGCTCTCCTTTATGGTCTGTAGGAGGAGAAGATGTCGAGCACTCCAGCAGCCAGAGGAGTAAAGGGATAATGTAGTAATTGGTTGTTTTGGACCATTTCCAGCTCTTTTGAAGTTCCCTGATGTTCTTCGTTCCCCATTGCTGCAGTCCTTACTATTGGGTATAGTCCGCGTCCAGTCGGCCCGAATACCAGAGTATAAGGCTGACGTCGGTCAGGGCGCATTAGACTGACGTCAGTACGTCAGGGTACTAATGCGCATGACCGACGTCATATCCTCTGTCTTTTTTGCCGCATGGTCCGATGCAGAAGCAGTTTTGCGAGTGCAGGTTGGCGTTCTGAAATATTTCCGAAACCGGAGTTTCAGACCGAAACAGAGTTGGCTAAGTACCCGTTGGGAACATTTTGGTTTTTCTTGCCTCAGTATTTAACCGGATGTCAGAAAAAGTGAATAACTGTATTTCTTGTGGGAAACAGATACCTCATAGGGATTACCATACCTTGTGTATACCTTGTTTAGGGCCTGAGCACGGCGTTGTTGGTTGCCGCTCTTGTGCTAGGTTTAACAAACGCACTATTAAGAGGAGGTTAGACTGTGCCAGGTTAGTGTTTGGGAAGCGTTGCAATTATAAAATGCCGTCGGATGCTCCGGCCCGCTTCGTCAAGAAGCGCAAGGACAAATCAGCGAAGCCTAGGGTTGATGAACCGGCAGTCCCGGACGTCGGTTCTTTAGAACTCAGTGGAGCCAGAGGTTTTGCCAGGAGTTTCCATGGAGTCTCAGGCAGAAACTTTACTGTTACAGGATGTGCCTTCTCAGGAGGTAGGCCAGGCTGAGGGGCTTCTCAGGTAACTGTTCTTCCCTCTCTTCCCAAGGTAGTTAGAGCCTCTCCTTCTGTTGCCAAAACTTCTTTGAGAGGTAGGCCTAGTTCAGCTTCAGTGGGGGCTTCTCCTAGCATTTCGGGTTCTGTACCTAAGAAACATATGCTTAAAATGGCAGAAGATTTGATTACTATGATTAGAGGTTCTATGCCCCCGCCTGATAAGAGGCCTAGGGTGGAACCGGAGTTTGATAGTTTTGAACAGTGTTCAGAGGCTTCAGAGTCTTCTGCAGAAGACTTGCAGGAGTATCCTACTTATTCTGATTCTGATGTGGATGATTCCACTCCTACAGCTTCTCCTCCTGAGGATTTCTCATTTTCAGAGACTCTGCATTCCATGAGGGAGCACTTTAAATGGGAAGGCCAGGATTACTCTGATTCAGGAAAAGGCTTAGGGAATTCTTTTTACCCCAGCATAGGCCCTTAGCTATTCCTCCTGTGTTGAATGTGGTGGAAGATGTTTTTGCAGAGGCTTCACTGAACCCTGACTCTTTGCCTCCTGCTCCTGTTAAGCCTGATGGGTATTATAGGGTGCCCGAAGCTCATAAGTATTTGTTTAAGAGTCCTAGGGCGGACCCAGAAACTATTTCTCAAGGGCCTAAAGGTGTTAAGGCCTCTGTGGTTAAAAATCCTGTTCCCACTGAAAGAGGCAAGGGCTTTGGATAGGTGGGGAAAGAAAGTGTATACTTCTTCCACTCTAGCCATGAGAGCGTTGAATTGTCAGTTTCACATGCTAAAATATCAGAATTATCTCCTTTCACAATTAAAATCTAAGGTGGATGCTTTGGCGGAAGGTATTGAGTGTAAAGAGTTGCTGGATTTGGTTCATGTGTCTGAACAAGTGGGTAAGCATTCTTTGCAATGTGGCTTTGATGCTGTACAGGCCTCCTCGAGGGTGGCTGCTACTAGTTCTGTTCTTCGCAGGCATGCCTGGTTGAAGGATCAGAATTTAGCTGAGCATGTTAAGACAAGGATTTTGGATGCTCCTTTACAGTCTGATGTGTTGTTTGGATCGCCTGTGGAAGCAGTTTTAAAGAAAATGGAAGACAAAGCTAAGTCTATGCAAACTGTTAAAGATTTTTTGCAGGTGCAGCCACCGACGTTTAGTAGAAATTGGCCTGCTAAGGGGTGGACATATCCTGCTTATGATTCCCAGTCTAGGGGTAGGTCTAGACGTGGTAGGGGCAGGGGCAAGGTTCTTTTAGGCCTAGAACAGGGAGTTCACCTGCTCAGACTTCTGGTGAGGGCAGGGGTCAGTCCTTTCGTAAACAGACCCAATGACCTGTCTTTTCAGCTGCCAGTAGATTCTCGTCTGGCAGCTCCTTTGGGAGGAAGACTGTCTCTTTTCAAAGAAAATTGGGATTTAATTACTCAAGACAAATGGGTGTTGGATATCATTCACCACGGTTACAGATTTTATTTCCATACAATGCCCCCTTTCAAAGGCATGCCGGACGTTCCTCCTCCACAAAGAAAGGAGGCTCACAAGCAAGTTTCTCAGTTACTCCGGATGGGGGCCATTCAGCCAGTCCCTGTATCAGAAAGGGGCCTAGGATTTTATTCTCGCCTGTTCCTAGTACCAAAGAAGGGGAACACGTGGAGACCAATTTTGGATTTATCTCTCCTCAACACTTTTCTGGACATTCCCAAGTTCAAGATGTTGACGTTACAACAGCTTTTACCTCTGCTGGGCAAAGATCACTGGATGGTAACTTTAGATCTCAAGGAAGCTTACCTTCATGTGCCTATAAGGCTAAGTTGCAGGAAGTATCTGCGGTTTCGAGCTGGAAATTCTCATTATCAGTTCTCTGCATTGCCCTTTGGCTTATCTACTGCGCCCAGAGTATTCACAAAGGTTCTGGCTCCAGTGATAGCTTACTTCAGGCTTCAAGGAATTCAAATCTATCCTTACTTGGGCGACTGCCTGATTCTGGCTCAAAAAGGAAGACCTTCTACAACATCTGGAATATGTTATAGCAGTGCTAAGATGCCTAGGGTATTCTGTGAACGAAATAAAGTCCAGTCTAGTACCCTCTCAAGACATGTGCTTTCTGGGTGTGAGACTGAATACAGCAGCCCAGATGGCCTTTTTAACCCCGGACAAACAAAAGAGTCTGTCACTTTACTTCCATCAACTATCTCATCAGTCCGTGCTGACTGCAAGGACAGTCCTTCAAGCATTAGGGTTCATGGCATCTTGTATTCTGGTGCTTCCCAATGCCAAACTGCATATGAGGAAGCTACAATGGTATCTCAAAAATGTATGGACACAGCACTGCCAGGATTTGGACACTGTCATTCAAATAATACCTTGCCTTCAAAAAGAATTTTTGTGGTGGGCTCAGGAATGTCACCTAAACAAGGGACTCTCTGTGACCCGGCCAGAGGCGAGTCAGATTTTAACGACAGATGCCTCGGACATTGCTTGGGGAGCTCATCTAAATGGAAAGTGGATACAAGACAAGTGGCCTGCCAGACTACAGCATCTACATATCAACATGAAGGAGATGTTAGCAGTCCAGTTTGCATTAATGGCTTTCAAGGAGTTACTTCTTCCAGGGCAGGTGTTGATTCTAACAGACAACACAACTGTCATGTGGTACATCAACAAACAAGGGGAACACATTCTTATCCTCTATGCAGGCAAGCAATGATTTTATGGGAGACTGCGCTAAGCTTGCAACTAACTCTTCAGGCAAGGTTTCTGCCAGGAGCACAGAACTCCTTAGCAGATGTGTTAAGCAGACAAATCATGGATCCCCACAGTGGAAACTGGATCTTCATGTATTTCAAAATTGACAGTGTCATGGGGACTCCAGACATAGATCTGTTCGCTTCTCCACTAAACCACCAGCTGCCACAGTATTGCACAAAGGGGTTTCATCACACAGCTTGGAAAGTGGATGCTCTGTCTTTCAGTTGGAAAAACCTTCATGTGTATGCCTTTCCTCCTCTGCCTCTTCTTCCAAAGGTACTATTAAAGGTCAGACAAGACAGGCCAAGGATGATTTTGATAGCTCCAGATTGGCCTCGGCAACACTGGTACCCACTACTACGGAGTCTGGTAAGGAAGCCTCCATGGCCTTTACCTCTGATTCCTCATCTGTTATCTCAGAAGGATGGTCATCTGCTCAATGTCAAGCTTCACTCTCTTCATCTAACAGCCTGGCATATTCTGTGTTGAAACACAGCAGGTCTCAACTTCCTCAACAAGTTTTAAATGTGATTATGGAAGCTAGAAGACCTAGTACAAGGAAAGTGTACGCAGAAAAATGGAAGAGATTTTTATTTTGGAGTACAGCAAAGAATTTGCAGGTTTCTGAGCCTAATTTGAGTGTGGCTCTTCAATACCTTACTGAGTTATTGGACAAAGGTTTGTCCTTCTCTTCCATTAAGATTCATGCTGCAGCAATTTCAGCTCACTATGATTGTGACCCACCATTGTTTTCGCACCCTTTGTTCAAGCAGTTTCTTAGAGGGGCAAAGAATATAAGGCCCGCACGTAGAGCTCCTACTCCTGCTTGGGATCTCAATTTTGTGTTGGAAAAACTTACTCTACAACCTTTTGAGCCTGCGGCTACTGCTGAATTGAAATACTTGTCATGGAAGACTGCTTTTCTGTTGGCTATTACTTCTGCAAGAAGGGTGTCTGAGTTGCAGGCCCTTATGGCAGTAGAGCCATTTTGATTTTCCATAAGGATAGGGTATCATTACGTACTAATCCTTCCTTTATGCCTAAGGTGGTTTCTAGTGTGGCTTTAAACCAAACTATTCATTTGCCTACTTTTTATGCAGACCCCCAAAATAAAGGGGAACAGATTTTGCACACTTTAGATGTACACAGGCAATTGCGTTATTATTTAAGCAGGACTAAGGATTTCAGGCAGTCTCAGCAGTTGTTTGTTTCTTTTGCTTTGAGTTCACAGGGCAAGCCTGTGTCAAAACAAACTATTTCTAGGTGGATTGGCTTTTGCATTGCATTTTGTTATTCCCATCATGGCAAGGAGATTCCAGCTGGGATTAGGCCTCATTCCACTAGGGCTACTGCCACTTCAACAGCTTTTCTAAGGGGGGTGGCAACTAAGGATATTTTGGAAGCAGCTACTTGGAGTTCAGTGCATACTTTCTCTAAGCATTATCACCTTCCTATCTACTCTAAGTCTAGGGCTGGTTTTGCCACAGCTGTTTTGCAAGGCATGTTGTCAGCTCCTGCTTCTTTATGATTTGCCAGCCTCCCTTACCTCTGCTTTGGGATTCTACCCAATAGTAAGGACTGCAGCAATGGGGAGCGAAGAACATAGTACAGTTTTGTACCTACCATAAATGTAGATGTTCGAGGATCCCCATTGCTGCAGTCCAATTACCCTCCCTCCTTCCCTCTGTGTTTAGGGGTGGTTGTGTAGGTGAGGTTACATGCTTATATTTTTGTATATATTCTTGTATATATTGTACATATTTTTGGTGCAGGTATTTTGGGCCTTGTCTTTTTAGGGTCTTCTGACATCTGGGGCAAGAAAAGACTGAGGATATGACGTCGGTCATGCGCATTAGTACCCTGACGTACTGACGTCAGTCTAATGCGCCCTGACCGACGTCAGCCTTATACTCTGGTATTCGGGCCGACTGGACGCGGACTATACCCAATAGTAAGGACTGCAGCAATGGGGATCCTCGAACATCTACATTTATGGTAGGTACAAAACTGTACTTTTAAAATCCACCCCAAGCGTTTTTTTCTGGCTATACTACTCAGAAACAGCTCCTCGTGGTCCTGCAGAGTGGTGCTAGCAGCAGAGAACTGAGAAAAGCGACTACTTTCCTGATCTAAGTATTTTTTTGCTGTTTTTACCGGAGACCTTCCTTTTCTTACTTTGAACAAGTTTAAACTGCTTTATTACCTGTTTTTTGCATTGTACATTATCTGCACTTAAAGTTATATTTGGTCGAAGGTTTGTTGTTAAATTTAACTGTTGAAGCTACCCACTAAAGTGAGCTAGCCTGTGTAAGTGATTTATTACTGTGTTTCCTGCATTTCTGTGTACTTTTTAACCTAAAAAGCAAAAAGAAATCCTTGTTTTCCCGCCTTTCTCGACTAGTTTAGACCAGTATGCAGGCTTTGCTGTATTCTGGACTGTGGTGTAGTTCCTGTGTTGTCCATTGCCTTACTTGGATAGAAGGAAGTTTCTTTGCTCACCAGTGGGAGTGGGGAGCCTTGAGCAGCCTATCTGTCCCTGAAGGAGTGACCTCAGCACAAGAGCTTGTTGTAATTGGTCGTTTTGGACCATTTCCAGCTCTTTTGAAGTTCCTGTTTAAAATCTGCGTTTGCGTGGCTTTGCGCAATTGTGTGCATAGCGCAGCGCTGGTTAAACAGGCTTAAACTATTCCTGGCTCTGCCAAGTCTGCACTTCAATTTTTCCCTTAAGAAAACTCTACTTTCAACAAAATTAGTCTATTCGCTTTATCATAAGCCTAGCACTTGCTCCTAAAACCTTTCTTTTAAGTGAAGCACCCTTAAACTAACGTAAGCACTACATCCACCCACTTCCCTTCAAAGTCCTCTCTCTGACCCAGTTGCACATCACCACCTTATACTATTCTGGCATGTCGAGTGGTATATTACTGACGTCCTCTCCAGTTCAGCTGGTTAATCTGGGAATCCTGAGACAATGTTACAATTGTCTCATGTCCACAGACAACCCTCTCCTCCCACCAAACAAACACATGTGAGAGATGCAACTATATAGCCAAACTGGAGGCTGAACTCTCTCAACACAGGACTAGTAAGACCAGACAGGAGGAGAAGGTAACCACACACACACACACACACACACACACACACACACACAACAAACCCAGTCTCACATAAACCAACCACAACTGCAAACCAAACACATAGTAATACAAAGACATACTCGGAGGCTCTAATAAAAAACTTACCAAAACAACAGAGGCTCCCAAAGCAGACATCCAAGAAAACACCACTTCAAAACTCTGCACAAGCAACACATAGTACACAGTCAGTGTGCCAAACAACCACAGCCCTTAAGGCGAAACACCATGCCTGATACACTAGTAATAGGTGACTCTATAGTCAGACACACTGACGTCCCACTTACCAGGCTGAACAAAGAGAGGGTAACGGTGAGCTGCCTGTCGGGAGCTAGGATCCGCCACATAACACAAGCACTCAGGTCACTCCAAAGCAAGTACAAATATGACTCCGTCATTGTCCATGCCGGCGTGAATGACCTGAGACAAACCTCCTTGGACTACATGAAAAGAGACATAGAGGAGCTCTCTGATTATGTAGCCCAGGCCGGTATGACCCCGAGCAGCATCTTTCCCTCACCAAGAATGATGCCACAATACAAAGAAAAGATGATCAGCTTTAATAATTGGCTCAATTACTGGTGTCATTCTAGGGGGATCCAATGTCTGTCTGCTTGAGATGAAATGCTGGACAAGCCATGCTGCTTCGCAAGGGACAGCTTGCACCTGTCACCACTGGGCTTTCGGATATTGGCTAAGGCTCTTGCCACCCCATAGTGCCTTTTTTAGGCAAGGCTCAAAAGACAAACCCACCACCTTAGAAAACAATAAAGGAAAAAAAACTAAGGGTAATGCTGCTCAACGCCAGAAGTCTAAATCTCAAGATGCACGCTCTCGAAGCACTCCTCAGTATGGAGAGCATCGATGTCTGTGCAGTAACTGAAACCTGGTCTTGAGAGCACCCCAGCCTTACCAGGTTATACCTCGTATCATGCATTTCGGCCCCAAAACCTGGGCCGAACCACAAAAGGAGGGGGAGTGTCCATATTCATTAAAGACACCCACACCTCCAGGTTAGTGGCAACGCACGAAGCATCGGAGACCATCCATGTGCAACTAACCATAGGCAAAACTGCTGTACAACTTGTAGCATGCTACAGACCACCCTCGCAATCTCAGGAACTCCATTCAGCCTTCCTGAAGACACTGGAGGATATGAATGTCTCACCAAATACCATCATATTGGGAGACTTCAACTACCCAAACATAGACTGGGTGCATCACTCAAGCCCCAACACCCTAGCCCAAAGGTTCCTGGAATTCATCAGCTCAAATGCGATGGAACAACTAGTCACCTCCCCCACAAGGGGAAATAATATACTTGACCTGATCATCACAAACATGAGGACAAAATGCTCAACACCGGAAGTATACCCCTCACTAGTGAGATCAGACCATAAACTAATAACCCTAGATATTCATATCCCACCTCCACCCCCAGCACAAAAGACCACAGTGAGAAACTTCTCAAAAGCTGACTTTACACTCCTTAGGATTGAAATGGTATCCTTCAAGCCCCCTGGGCCAGTGGAAACCACATCCCACACTGCTGAATCCTTCACAAATGTTTTCTACGGGCATCTCCAAGAATGCATGGATCATGCAATCCCAAATAAAGCCAAGACCCTTTCCACCAAAGGCAGGCATCCTATCTGGTGGACCCCAGCAATAAACAAACTTTATAACAAGAGAAGGAAGCTACTGCAAGACAGAGCAAAATCCCATAAAGGGAAGGCATCCCTGATCAGCACTAGCAAAAAACTACATTCGCTAATAAAATCATCAAAGGCCAACTTCGAGAGAAAAATCGCTAAGGACACTAAAGATAATCGCAAGGCCTTCTTCAGTTATGTTAGAAACCTGGGCGGAAAGCCTCAGATATGTGCAGAGTTAGTTCATAACGGCGAAAAATACACTGGACCCACAGATATTGCCAACATACTGGCAGACACGTTCAGTGCAAATTTCTCCCCCCTCTCTCCCCCAAAAGACTAAGTAAATACCTCAGCTGAATGCAAACTCCCTGAAATCTCAGATGTCCAGGTGAGAGCTGCCCTTAGCAAAGCTAAAAATACAGCATCCATGGAACCTGACGGTGTCCCGGGTTGCGTCCTACGTGAACTCTTACAGGAGCTAATCCCGCACATAAGAACGCTGTTTAATATTAGCCTTGCTACAGGATACGTCCCTGAACACTGGCGTACAGCTACAGTGGTCCCACTCCACAAAGGTGGCACCTCTACAGACCCTGGAAACTACCGCCCCATAAGCTTGACCAGCCTGGTCTGCAAAGCTATGGAAAGGATCATTATGGAACTCATAAACAAAGACATCGGGGACCTACAGACAATTGACCCTACCCAGTTAGGCTTTGTAAAAGGCAGATCCTGTCTTTTAAACCTGGTGGACTTTTTTTGAAACAGTCACTAGAGCCATCGATGAAGGCAAAGCAGTTCATACAGCCTACCTGGATCTGGCAAAAGCCTTCGACACAATACCCCACTCAGGCATCATTGACAAGCTCAACAGCTTAAATGTCAACCCGTTTATCACAAGATGGGTTGCAAACTGGCTAACGGACAGAACCCACAAAGTCAGAATAGCTGGAGCTATGTCAGACTCTAAGCCAGTCACAAGTGGAGTCCCACAGGGCTCTGTCTTGGGACCCCTCTTGTTCGGCATTTATTTCTCAGATGTGCAGGCAAACATAGGGGGGTTGTGGCTGACGAAGTTCGCAGACGACTGCAAACTAGACGCTATAGTCGACACACCAGCTGATGCATGCATCCTCCAGAAGGTCCTCACAGAAACAGACGACTGGTGCCAGAGTCATGGCCTTAAACTAAATGCCAAAAAATGTATAGTCATCCCCTTTGGAAAAAACAAAGTTCTCACAAATTACCACATAGGTGGTAATCCATTAAGTACGGAAAAAGTAATCGGAGACCTGGGGACCCAAGTTGACAGTGACCTCTCATTTGACACCCACGTCGCCAAAGTGGTTAGAAAGACCTTCTACCTTGCCCACTTTATCATGAAGGGATTGACATCCAGATCAAAGGATGTCATTGTACCCTTATATTCCTCCCTTATCAGGCCTATGATTGAGTACAATGCCCATTTGGTATGTACCTCACCCGGCACCTGGAGCAGCTGGAGAGACCCCAGAAGTACCTTACCAAGAGGATCAAGGGTCTCCAGCATATGTCATATGCTGCCAGACTGAAAAAGCTCCAGCTCTATTCAGTAGCATACCGCCTGCTCAGAGGTGATCTGTGCCTTACGTACAAGGCCATGTCCAATTCAGAATTAATGGACATGCTCCACCTCAAAAATCCAAATCCATCAGAGCCACAAGAGCTAAAGATCTAAACCTCAGCACAAATATGAATAGGACATGCTGGAGGGACAGATTCATAACCCAGAGGCTTCCCGCACTCTGTAACAGGATACCTGTCCATGTTAGGCAGAGCCCCTCACTGACTCTCTTCAAGAGAAATCTGGACGAATGGATGGGTGATCGTAGGTTTACCCCGGGGGTCATCTCTGTGTCATTGCTAGATAGACGCACAGTAAACTAAATTTAATTTAAATTGTACACTTTTGTATCATTACATGGGGTGGCGAAAGCCACATACACTTTGGCTAGGCTTATAAATGCCCTAGGGCAGATAGCCTAGTACTATACTATGAAACTATGAAATGACGACAGCCCTGTGGGTGAGTACTAGATTCTCACTTTCTCCATGTTTGATGGGCATGAGCTTGAGTTGTCCCCTCCCTCATCCCAGTCATGGTGTCCTCCAACCTTTTGTGTCCATCACTGTCCCTGTGTCTTATTTAGTTTGTCTTGTTTGTTTGCATTTGCTTCATCTATGCAACTTACCTAACCCAGAAATACCAACGTCCTTTACCCAGCATTCCTGTCTTACTGAAGTAAAAAACAAAAATGGGCACCTGTTCCATTAAAAAGAAATATCATCCTAAACATAGCTCTCCATTTCGCACGTGTTTTCTTGACACACTTGATTTAGTACAGTTGGCTGTACAACAGGATTGCATTCCTGTTACCTCCCTTTGTGAAGGTGATAGTCCAATCCAGCTAATATTCTATACATATTTTCAGTTTACACTGTTAAAGAAAAGGACAGCTATGGTTCTTTCCTACCTCTCTCCTGTACATTCCTATATTGCTTTCCCTTTGTTCTTCCCCTCGCTTGACCCCCATTTCACTACTTTCCTATCTATCCCATTTTAACACCTATAATCTGGTCAAAAAATAGAATCGCACACAGCACACATAACTAGCAAAAAAAAAAAAAAAACAATGGAGCCCTTTACTTTTTGTCCTCTGTGTTTGCACAGAGCTTGGTGTCACATACTAATGCCAAGCGACCGTGAACAACTATTGTTTGGTGTGGTTACCTCCACACAATGCCGCTTAATCACACTGTGCTACAACAAAATACAGTAACACATGGTTACGGTAGGGTAAAGTAAAATTACATTGCTTTATCAATACTTATTTGAAATTATTACACCTGGATTTGATCCCTAGATCATCTGTGCTGAGAACTGAATGTGTCAGTGCATGTACACCTACTGCCACAGAGTCAACTAAGCAGCAAGTGTGTTTCATGCATTCACTACTAATTCTCATAGCTCGCATTTGCATGCTGCTTAACTATGCACAAACAGGGAAAACCGTTGAAATGTGTATCTGATATGTGCAAACACTTTGCATCCCATTGCATAAAACTGCTACTCGCTGTTGTGCTATGCAGAGTAAGTAATAGCATGTATTACTTTTGTTCACCTTCCATTTAGTCTTCGTCCCATGAAACTACATATGGAAACATGTAAAAATGAAGGCCCTGTGAAAGAATACGTCACCTATTTGCAATGCAGGCATGTGTTACCTCCCTCCATGCACTGCATCCCTGGTCTCTCAGTACTTGTTCACAAATATATCAACTACACTACATACATTAATAACAAATGTGTGATATGCCATGCACATTTTTATAATGAGGATACATATTCAGATTTTCAAATACTTCTAGTAATGTGAATACTTGTTTGCATATAGTTTGTAAAGCTGTCTGTTAAAGTATACCTGCACATTGGAACACAACCACCGCATACTACACACTGCACACGCATCAGTCTGGTAACATGCAGAACTTGAAATATCTTGACAGTTTTACATGCCTACACATCCATTTCATGCAGGCCTCCCAAAAACTCCTCTCCAACATCCAGTGCTGATGTCATCCACACCATAACTTGGCCTGTAGCCTTGTAAAGTCAGACTTTGTGCCATGTCGTTTGCCTAAAGTACTATGTTCTCCAGTCTGAGTACTTGGATAGGTGTTCTATACTCACTGCAGTCAATTATGAGGTGTTTGTGTGTCTATCTAGCCAGAGGAGCATAAGTGTTGATCTGACAGTTACCATTCCATTCCCATGGATTGACAATAGTTTGACACTTGCACATGGCTACATATCCATTTCATGCAGGCCTTCCAACATCCAGTGGTGATGTCATCCACCACAAGTCTTGTAAAAGTCAGACTTGTGCCGTAGAGCTGTCTGTGTATTTAGGTAGGGGTTCTTTTCTTACTGCACTCAACTGGGAGGTGTTTGTGTGTATTTTTGCACTTGACATTAGAGAGCATTTTACACCAGCATATGGGGCACTGCTTTTAGCATTTTCTTCTCACCAGTCACTGCTTATGTTATCAGCTTTAAACTGTTGTCTGACCCTCTCCAAATCAAACTTGAGCTGTGGCGCTTGCCTTAAATACAGAGTTCTGTAGTCGGTGTACTTAGGTGGGTTCTGTTCCCACTGCAGTCAGCTGGGGTGTATGTGTGTTTGCGCACTTGCTTGACATTAGAGAGAGCATTTTATGCCAGCATGTGGGACACTGCTATTAGCGTTTTCTCGTCACTAGACACTAATGATGTCATCAGCTAGAGCAGATTTGCAGATGTGCAGCATTCCTGTCAGAGTAGGGTCAGAGACTGGACTGTAGGCCAGGCACAGTTCACCTTATTCTGTAAGATACAGATTACATTGACAGTGCTTTCAGTCCATTCATATAAGTCATGGCATGATTTGTAGGGCCTATGTTTTCTTGGTGAGAAATCTTGGGCCTTTTTTTATATGGACACTTGTACTATCCTGGCTGTGTGCAACAGACCTGTAAGTTATTAATGCTACATCCGTGTCTTGTACATCTGTTAGATGACCTGAAAGAGATCAAGGGCATGCATGATAAGAACATAGTCATCCTGTGGAACTTGACCAGGCCAAGGCATTTGACACAAATCCACACTGAGGTATTCACTCAGTACTGTCAGATGTGGCTATAAACACCTATATCACCAAGTGGGTAGACCACTGTCTCACGTACATAGCATCTAAATATGTTGAAATGTGTGAAGTAATGTATATCTGTGGTCCAGTGATCAGGTCCATACATCAGGGCTGTCTACTAGGCTGTTTCCTCTCCATTATTTAAGTCACAGACATCAAGAATGATGTACACATACTGTGTGGGCTATCATTGACTCCAACTGTGATATTAGTATAATACAGACAGTATCAACACACACCAGATTGTTGCCACAGCCATGACAACAAATGAGATGAAACACAAACATGGGGGGATTTGCTACTTTATGAAAGTAAGTGCACAACTCAAGGATGATGTAGACATCACACCCTATAATCAGACCAGTTGGTATGTGACCTGTGTCCTGCAGTATATGGTATGTGGAACATTCACTAGCATGTGGCCACTTTTGTGAGTAATCCCTTGTATGTAACAAAACTACTGAGTATGTGCAGAACATCCACATCAAAGGCCAGAATCCTTCCATAGTTCACAACTTTCTTCACACCAGTAACTGTGTACAATGCACTCTATAAACCAAATATCAAAAACAAGTGTATTAATTAACTGGACTTGTAGTGGGCTAAACCAGCCAGTACTTTATTAATAAAGTAACAGATAAAGCAGTTTTCGTCCACAATAAATTAATTTCATCAGATAAAGATTTAAAAAAAAAACTGTCATTTCCTTGTGTACAGTTAAAGCAGTCACATGTTCATTTCCTTTTCCATGGCAACAGAAAACTAATTGATTGAATAAAATAATTAAATAAGTAAAACCAACCTCCATTCCCTATAGCAGTTAACTTCAGTTTATACATATAGCATGTATGCTAAATATATATTAAAAATTCATTATTTATTACTTTTAAATACACTAATATCCTACTTTTCCTTCAAACTCTAGTCGTAGGACTTGTGCTAATATACAAGAGTAGTCCTATTATAGTGAACAATAATACCCCCCCCCCCCGGATAAAAACAAAACCTAGGCTCTAGTACCGAGCATTTTATATATATATATATATATATATATATATATATATATATATATATATTTATCTGTCTTTCGGCTTATCCCAGTTAGGGGTCGCCAGAGTGGAATTCTGGTCCTCCAATGATTGGCAGTTGATTTCTACAGTGACAAGTTGCCAGCCTGACACCCAGCCTTCAAAGAAGGCACACCCATTCACGCACACACCTACCTGTATGTCTTTAGACATCATTTGACCATGGGGAGGACATGCAGACTACACACAGAAGGCGCTCCAGCCAAGAATCGAACGGGAGAACCTCTTGCTGTGAGGCGACAACGCTAACCTCTGCACCACCGTGGCTTCCAAGCCTGCATAAATTAAATAAAGCTATTAAGGATGATACAATCATATATAAGAATATATAAATAAATATTATATATCATACATGATACATCAACCCATGCATATCAATACTTTTATAAATGGTCAGTTTATACATAACCATATGTGTGCTTTTTATTATATCATTTTCTTTAATATTCATCTTAACAAGTTTTTTAATTTTAACAGATACATTATGGAAGCCATATTTAAACCTGGTGGATTATAAGCATTGAAGCATACCTGTCAGTAATTCTGCCCTCGCCAAATATAATGGGAGTGGTCCACCCCTTGGATTTGTTCTATCTGATCAATGATAAAAAATTTTAAACATATGCTGAGGAAACATAACATGTATGCTTAGCTACTGCACTGTCCATATTTTGCTTGTTTGTATTGTGACTCTGCTTATATATTCTATCCCTGAGCTGACGTTCCATTTTACCAATGTAAAATGCTTCATATACTTTACAAGTGGCAGCATATACTATCATTCTCGAACTACAATTGCATTTTGTTTTACAGTAAATTCTTCTTCCATTAATCACTACACTGGCACCCACCTGGATATACTTGCAATGTGGACAATTTCCACAAAACAACGGGTGATGAATTGCAAAGATTTCTGGTTAAAATCAATTAACTTATGGAGTATGAAAAGGAAGTAATTGAGAGGGAGAAAACTAAGCTGGTTAGAGATTTACGTGACTCTGACAAACGGGCTTTTCAGGTTTCAACCAATCCCAGAGCAAAACGACAGAGGGTGCAGTTTGAAGAAGGAAGGAAAGTTACAAATAGAACTGGGAGTGTTTATACCTCAGGTGAAAGTGGAGCATCCATGACAGAGGGAGAAACGGATCCAGAGGAATATCCAGCTTTACCACGTCCAGGTAATGACAATTATATGAAAACTTTTTGCCATAATACGGGGAACCGTAAACTGAGCTAGAATGGACCAGAACATTACAAGGAACAAAATTTCCAATGGACAGTTAAACGAGGTAAATGGGACTGAGTTGACAGACTGTAAAACCCGCTGGAGATTATGTTGTTAATTTATCAGGACATTTATTAAAGGATTGTGAATTGAGTGTCTTGAACTAAGGCTTAAAATTTGTACCAACAGTATTTCCCAGATTGCATGAATTAAGGGGCGACATTTTTTGCTTCAACCGCAAGTTGTATTTAATAGATTATTTCAATGAAAAGGGTAATATATTACAGGAAAATGAAATAAGTGCAGAATCTGATTGTAGTGATGAAAGTTTTTATTTCTGTTGTTCAGATGCTAGAGTAAATGTATATTATAAATTGAATACAGAAAATGTAAAAGTTAAGTGATTTTATGCCCCCGCAAAGAAATAACAGTATAAAACACTTTGGGATATTACTTACAGTATTGAAAAGGATTGTCTTTCTTTTAAAAAGAAAAAAGGTTAATTATAATCTCAGTAAAAACCAATGGAATAGTCTCAAAGTCTTAAGCCAGAATAAGGAGCTGATATTCAAGCCAGCTGATAAAGGTGGCCAGTTAGTAATCTTACATTTCACTCGGTATCTACACATTTGAATAACGAGCAGATTTATGAAAGAGTGGACATAGAAGAGTATAGGAAAGCAGAAAGGGAATATAATGACTTAATAAAGGATTGAGGCTCCATTACTTTTCATATGTTATGTACAACAGAAATTTAAGATTAAAAATACAACAATGGCTCAATTGTTTTGTGTCCTGAAGATACACAAAGATTTAGTTAACCCTCTGGGGCAACCATAGTCTCAGCATGTGGGTATTTCTTACATAATATAGCTTGTTTTTTACATCAATTTTTGTTGCCTACTGTGGAAAAATTGCCATCCTATATTAGGGATGTTTTTGATTTTTTTGAATAAAATTAAGGATGTTAGATGGACAGAGGATATGTATTTTGTTGTAATTGACATAGTCAGCTTATACACTAATATTAAACATCATGATGAGATAAGAGCCATAAAATTTTTTTATGGGAGAATCCCCGGTGATCCAGTATGCTACAGATTTGATTATGATGTGTCTAAATAATAATATATTCGAGTTTAATGGCAGTCTGTACAGACAGTTACAAGGGACAGCAATGAGCGGAGCATTTGCCCCCACATATGCGAATATATTCATGGGATATTTTGAAAGACAATATATTTATACTAGTGATTTTTATGAAAGATACGTACAAAAATATTTTCGATTTATAGATGATTTGATTTTTATATGCAAAGGGGGACAAGATCAAGTTAGGGAATTTATTAACAAACTACATGTAAATGACGTAGGGGTCCATTTTGATGGGTTACAAATGGGCAGTGAGGTTCATTATTTGGATGCAAGTATAAAAGGTATGAAGGGTACTTCTCTTAAAACAAGTATATATAGAAAGTTTTCAGAAACAAACTTTGTCCTACATGGAGTCGTCCTCCACACACCATAAAATCCATTCCATATGGTGAGTTTCTAAGGGTAAGAAGGTTGTGTAATGACCCACTGGAAATTGAGATGGAAATGAAAGAAATTTTTCTAAGTTTTGTAGGAGAGGAGGTAGATGCAGAAAGAGGGATGGAAAGGGTTGTAAATAAAAAGGGGAATGGACAAGGTAAAAGAAGGAGTAGAAATGAACAAGAATGTATATAATGTATATATTTCACGTCTACATATTCCATATTCTCACAGTTAGTGACAGAACAAGTTAAATATTTTTGGATTGGGCTGAAAAGAGAAATTGTTTTTTTTGCAAAATAAAAATATAAGCTTTTCCTTTACGAGAGGTAGAAGCATAAAAGATTTTTTGGTCCGTGGAAAATTTAGTATGCCAACTATAAAGATTGTTAAATCTATATGTATGGAGGGAACATCACCATGTGGAAAGTGTAGTGTGTGTAAGTTTATAGTGAAAAAAAATTCAATCAGGAGGAGCATTTAGTTGTAATTCAGAAAGAATTATTTATGGTTTGAAATGTCCATGTGAAAATTTTTTTGTGGGGGGAAAGTAAAAGACAATTTTCATGTAGGCTGAAAGACCGTATAAGGGATATTAGGGAAAAAAAGTAAACCAGTCTTGTAGCGATTAATTTTAACAAATTTCATCATGGTAACCCAGAGGAGCTGCAAGCAACAATAGGGTAGAAATTAATCCATATATGACTGATCAACAAGTTAAGAAAAAAAGAAACTATGGTGATTTTAAAGTTTGATACTATGAGCCCCAGGGGCTTGAACCAGGAATACATATGGAAAAGTTTGCTTCAAGACATTGTGTGAATTTTAATTGAATGATTGTCTCTTATTGTATAATTAAGTAATTGAGTATATAAGGGTGAATTGAAGTATGTGCATATGTACTCTGTTAAAGGCTTCTTTAGCCAAGGCGCTAGAGAAATTTAGATTTTTGTATGTTTATTTTATTAAACAAAGATTTGGCATAGGATCGCTGGCTTACTGTGCGTGGTATTTATACATTTCTGGCTTGCTGTTCAAGTGAAGTGGTTGGACAAGTTCCACATGGGCTCATACGTTTAGATTCGCCAAATTTTCTAGAATTCCCTTCCAACAATGATCTAAAATTATTTCCTCTCTTTAATATAAATTTAGGAGTGGGGCCTACCGTCGCCATTAGATCTCTGTCATCCAAAATGCAATTGTAGTTTGAGAATGCTAGTATATGCTGCCAGTTGTCAAGTATATGAAGCATTTTACATTGGTAAAACGTAACATCGGCTCAGGGATAGAATATACGAGCACATGTACAGTACAAATAAGCAAAAACTGGATAGTGTACTAGCTAAGCATACATGTATGTTTCCTCATTTTTTATCATTGACCAGATGGAACATAATCCAAGGTGTGGACCACTCCCATTATATTTGGAGAGGGCAGAATTACTATGGCAGGTACGCTTAAATGCGTATAATCCACCAGGTTTAAATGATATGTGTTCCATAATGTGTCTGTTAAAATTAAGAAACTTGTTAAGATGAATATTAAAACAAATGATATAATGAAAAACACACATGGTTATGTCTAAACTGGCCATTTATAAAAGTATTTATATGCATGGGTTAATGTATCATGTATGATATAATATTTATTTATTTATTTATTTATTCTTATATATGATTGTATCATCCTTAATAGCTTTATTTAATCTATGCATGCTCTGTACTAGAGCCTAGGTTTTGTTTATATCCGGGGAGAGGCATAATAGGACTACTCTTGTATATTAGCATAAGTCCTGTGACTAGAGTTTGAAGGAAAAGTAGGATATTAGTGTATTTAAAGGTATAGCAAATAATGAATTTGTAATATATATTTAGCATACGTATAAACTGAAGTTAATTGCTATAGGGAAAGGAGGTTGGTTTTACTTAATTATTTTATTCAATTAATCAGTTTTCTGTTGTCATGGAAAAGGAAATGAACATGCGACTGCTTTAATTGTATATAAAAAAAATACAGTTTTTAAGTCTTTATCTGATTAAGTTCGTTTCTTGTGGACGAAAAGCTCTTTATCTGTTATTTTAGTAATAAATTACTGGCTGGTTTATAGCCCACTATGAGTGGAGTTATTTTATTATTTTATGTTAACTTAATACAGTTGTTTTTGATATTTGGTTCCTGGAGTGGCTGCCAGAGTACGGTTTGTTGTTTTCGCTTGTTTGTTCTAGTTTCATAGTTATAAAATGCACTCTTTATCATGAGCCTCTCTACACATCTTCCAGTGATGTGTAAGTGTAATACCTTTGCCACATTGAGCTGTCACACATCTTATTGGAAATACCTAGGTATTGTTTATGTTGCATATTACTATCTGATGGTGTGAAACATCCTTCAAGGTGTTACACCAGATGCACGTGTGATGCCTGTTCCGGTGATGCACACAGTACATACATACATAACTGTTTGATAACATTGATGGCATGGGTTACATTCATGGTGTGGATTGCGCCATATATATGCCATGCACACCAGTCTTTAGCCTGGATTTGTTATAATGTCACGGGTATAGCAGTGTCCCTCCTAACCCCTCCAGCAGATGTTACATTGTCAGGACGGTGGTTACCCTCCTAGATTGCTGACATGTCATAATAGTTGTACACATGTAGTCATGCAGAACCATATATGATCATTCAGAATCACATCTATTGTGTCAGAGACATGGGATTACTGTTGGTATTATTCTGATATTGTCCATGATTGTGCATGCCGCCTGTAACTGTGTCCCACTTGTTGGAGACCTCTGCTGACATTAATAATATTCAGGCAAATCATTTTGCACAGCTTCAGAATATACACCCAACACCAGTTGTATACAACATCCCTGATGTCTTCTCCATTGGTCATATAAGGATACTTATCTCACAAAGACATCATCTCTATTGTTATGTCACCTTGTCTGGCAGTCACTTAATATACATTTTTACTGTGATGTCTGCACAGTACCATGTTGATATGTGATTAGTGTTCCTGCCACAGCTGTCTTCCATTTACATGCCCTCATCTACTATGTATTACAAAGTTCACCTGTCCTCTTTCCCTGTGTTCATTGCTACATTTCATCTGTGTCCTATGCAATGCACACACTTCCTCTGACTGTTTATTTTAAATGGCAGTCCATGTACCCTTACAGATCATTTACACAACTTTTGTACAGAATGGCTGAAATGGGATTTCACAGTACTCTGCACTGTATACACTGTCCTGTACTGTGTTTGGACCATACACATTACTATATAATAAACCCTGGTAATCATTGTGTCATTCATTGCAATTACACTAACCTAGATAGATACCTCTACTGTAAACTGGTTTAATATTCACGTTGTTTTATACAGTACCCTGGCTGGCAATACTGTTGCAGCCAAGAAACTGTACTGGTTTACGTTGAAATGCAGTGTGTGGCATGAATATGTAATTAGTGCTGCTTACTGTGCAAACACACAAACTCCATGTAGGCTTCATGCGAAGCCTACACTGAATTTATTGAATCCCACAGATAATCAAAACTTTAGGCCATTGAATCAGAATCGGTTAATAACATTTAGCATAATCCAAAAGTCAGTACAGTTACTTGAGCTGTATTTAATTTTATTTTATGGTTTAAGATATTGTGACGTGTTTTAGGAGGATTGTTTACGCTGCATGCTGGAAATAAAAAAAAAAAAAAAAAATACTCCAAAGTTAACTGTAGAAAATATTTTTAAAAAGAGAGGAGGGTACCACAATAGAAAAAAATTACCAAGAAAAACGAAACTAAATATCCACCTGCAGCTTTGACAATGTTTCCACTACGATGAAACATATATTGTTATAAATGCCTGCAAGTTGAGTGTTAGTTGTGGAATGCTTATGGTTTAGGAAACCAGGGAATCAACAGAAGGTACAATCTTTTATAAATGTAATGCACAGATTATTATGCTGCAAGAAATCCATCTGCATTGGGATGCGCATGAAGGTTTAATAAATAAATTGTGAATGAAAACTTTTGTTCAGGTTTGAGGGAAGGTAGGAAAAAGGGAGTGGTAGTATTGTCAAGAAACTTTAATAAGAAGCCAGAAGAAGAAGAAAATGTGTACAAGAAAGACAGATATGTAATAAGGGTTTACTGTGTTGGGAATAGCGTGTCAAATGATCTCAGTCCACCCGAAACAAGTATAGATGAACAGAAAGAGATTATGGGAGAAGTAACACTTTCATCAAGGCTTATTAGTAATAGAAGGTGACTGGAATTTCATTTGTGAAAAAGACATATCAGGTGGTTCAAGGAAAAGAGAATTTCAGGGGAAGGTAGATATTTAGATAAATAGTTTCAGATGTTTGGGCTACAATACACAGATACTTTAGAAGTGTAGAATAAGGAATAGACACAGTTTTCTACTCAACACATTACATGGAGCAGGTTAGATCGATTTTCCTTCTCAACAGAGTGCAAAAATTTCATTAGTCATGAGGAAATCCATACTGTTTTGATATCAGACTTTGCTTTAGTTCAGAGAGGGCACAAAATGGGAAGAGGAGAAGCAATGGAGGTTCCCCAAACATTTTTTTTGAAAAAAGGTTATGTTCAGGAATGACTACATTATCAGAAGAAGTCTCACAAATTGATAAATCAGGTGAGAACTTAGCTGCGGAGTAGGAAGGGTTAGAAATCGGAATAAAAGCATAAATGGGTATAAAACAAAAGAAATTAATAGGAGAGGTCAAGTGAATAGAAAACTTCTTAAGGCTGTTAAGAGACTACAGACCAGAACATGAGGATTAAATCAGGAAGAGCAAGACTTGCTATAATCAGCAACAAGGCAGATTTCAGAATATGTTGACACCTTAAGTGAATTTAGGAAAAACAGTCTGCAACCTACTCCACTTTGATACTAGTCTTGGAAGTATAAAACTGTTACTAGAAAGATTTAGACAACAAAAAGTAGAGAGAATCCTAGTGAAAATATGGAATACTAAGGAAGAAGAATGGAGACAGACTTGAATTACGTAAGTATTTAGAAAGTATTATGTTGGTCTGTATAAGGGAACTAATATAGGAAGGGATCTAAAATTGGAAGTAAAGATATTTTGTGCAGGGTTATCTCTTCCCACAGTTTATGTAACTGGACAAAGTGAACTTGGTACAGACCAAGAGATGAAAAGACTCCAAAAACAGGAATCCACGACAAAGGCACAAGCAGGTCTACCACAGGATAAAGGTAACAATAAGGCTAAGACCACGAACTGTTGCAGGAAGCAGTTTAATCCACAAATCCACAAATTCAATGACTGAGCGCTTTCACCAGAAAACCTGGTATCATCAGAGTCTTACAATTTAGTTACACCCAGCATAATCTTATATACATTCTTTGAAACCAATTAACCAATTAAAAATTCCTGATTGATAATTGCCCTTAAAGAATACATTGCAACAACCAAAATCACTTGTAAATGTATAAAAATAATAAAATTATGTATGAATACATTTATAAATAATAAATTTCACAAACAACCAAAAGAAGTTTCCATCCTAACCTTGTTAGTGGACATAAACCTATAAATATATAAAAATATATGTGAATATATATGTATATAAAATATATATGATATAAATAACTATTGGATCTAAATGTAATATTTAAATATATAAATGTACAATAAAAACTCCTACTTCACAACCCTATGTAAATATGTATATATTATAAACAAATGTTTAATAATTTGGTACATATTAAATTAAATTAATTGATTGATATTAAAGGACACAATGTAGCAAATTCATAATTAATATACTACAGCCATCTAAATAAATCTCCAGCATAATTGATGTCTAAATAAAATTAGATCTAAATTTTAACAAGGGTTTTAAAGAAATACTTTCATTGATCCCCGGGTATTTTGTAGCATTTAACCTAATCTGCCATTCCATCTCCCGAAGGGCTACAAGATTGTTAACATCACCACAAGTATTAGGTTTAATTCTATCTACTACAAAAAACAAAAATTTTTTAAATTCATGACAAATCCTAGTATGTAGATAAAAAGAGCATTATGGTCATCCTTTCTTCTAATGGAACCACAATGTTCCCTAATTCTCTCTTTTAAACATCTTGTAGTCTTACCTACATAAAAAGCATCGCATGTCATGCACGATGCAACATATACACAATTGTTGGTAACACAATTGCAACGTCCAGGACATGCGATAGTACGGCCAAAACCTACTACAGTTAGGTTGGAACCTACTGCTATGTATCTACACCATTTACAACAACCACATCTACTCATTTGTGATCTCACAGAAGTGTCATTTTTCCTTTCCAAAATATCCTTCAAGTTGTTTCCCCTGCTAAAAACTATTACAGGAGCATCACCCAGGATTGATTTTAAGCTTTCACTTAAAAAATAATCCCATAAAATTTCCAAGGAGCTATCATTATATTTCAAAATAAATTTAGGCCCATCCTTGTCCATACCCACATTATTTTCTTCACTGCTGGATCCAACCAAAACTGAATCTAAACCCCCTGTTTTCAAAATCGGGACATATTTACTTTTCCTCTTCTTATACACTTCTTTTTTAGTTTTAATTAAAAGTGTTAACGGATAGCCCCTCTCTAGAAATAACCCAATGAGTATATATATATCTCTTTTTTAAACTCCTCATCACTAATTAACCTAGAGAGACGAACCATCTGGCCTTTGACCAAACCTCTCCTTTGGTGTATAGGATGACAACTGATGTAGTGTAACATAGAATTGGTGTAGCTAGGTTTCCTATAAATATTGCTTACAAACCCCATTTAATTCTTAGAAATCCTGATGTCCAAAAAATTGGCGTAATCACAACTCCAATTGTATGTAAATTTTAAAAATCCAGAACAGTTGTTTAAATAGTCTATGAATTCCCTAACACTGTCTTCGTCACCCTTCCATAGAATAAGTAGGTCATCAAGAAATCTATGGTACGACAGTGTTTTTATCAAATCTAGAATTGAGAATGTGTTCTTTTTCCCATGCTAATAGAACCAAGTTAGCATAAACCGGGGCACACTTAGCGCCCATTGCTACCCCGGTTATCTGCTTATACCTTTCCCCTTCAAATATGAAGAAATTGTTGTTGAGTATCAGTTCCATAAGCCCATGACAAATTTCCAATTTCTCAGTGTCAAATCTCCTACTAGAATATAAACTGTCGTAAAATAGCTCTAGACCCTCTAAATGGGGGATGACGGAAAATAGATTAACAACATCAATTGTTAGAAAGCCAAAGTTGCCCAATTTTGAAAAATTGACTGAATTTAGTCTTTCCAAACAATGCCATGAATCCTTCAATATGTGTTCGGCATCCATTAAGGCTTTTTTACAATAAAAATCAACAAATGCAGCCAAAGGCTCAGTCTTGGAGCCCTTTGCTGAAATGATAGGACGAAACTGTAAAAAATCAGTTCCCTTATGGACCTTGGGTATGCCAAAAAATTTTGGCATGTTAGGGAACTTCACTACTAAAAAATGAAAATCTGCCTCATTAATGCTTCCTTGGTATAAAGCATCCAATAAATCTAAATCAATTCTCTGATATGCCGAATTGATCTCATGAATCGATACTCTAGCATAAGTGTTGTCATCATTCAAAATTGTCATCATCTGACCAACATAATCTATATTGTGCATGATGACCATCCCTCCACCCTTATCTGGCCTCATGCATCTATAATGGCCTGTCGATGTAAGTTCTTTAAGTACGGCCCTTTCATTATTAGTCAAATTATCAACGTAAGTAACCCTTTGCAAACATAATCTCCTCAATTCATATTCAACCATTCTTTCAAAAATGCTAATCTCTTTATTAGTAGGTGGCATGAATGTGCTTTTCCTCCGAAGTAAATTAACTTGAGACACCCTGTTTTGAATGTTACTGTCAGAACCTGACGTATGAAAATACAGTTTCAAGTTAATTTCCCTTACAAATAACTTAAAACTTTTTAATAACTGTGTTACATCCATTCTATAACTTGGTACAAACTTTTCCCCTTTGCTGAACAGTTTAAAATGGGATTCATTGATTACTAAATCAGTATAATTGTATATAATGTACCCCATTTCCTTTTGAATACTATGTTTCATTCCGTCACTTGAAATGGAAGACATAATACTGACACATTGTGTCTCTACACCATCGTTGTTTAAATGAAATCCTAAATTCTCAAATATTACTTCATTTAAAGAATTGACTTCACTACTAATAGGGGTATTCCCCCTCCCTTCATCCACTAAAGCATCTAACAAAAGTGATGAAATTGTTGAGGTATCACCAAATTCACATTCTTCCCCCATAATAACCTCATATTTGGACTCACATTGTTTGCCACTGTTGTTCATACCATATTGACATATTTTCACAGTGTTATTGTCATGTAAAGCCAACCCTGCTTTGGCACCATCAGAATTGTCAACATTGTCATCATCAATTAAAATAAAACAGTTGTTACCAGGTTCAACATTTGTATTAGTGCTCAAACTAGTAGATTTACATTTACATGTAGTTGAAATGCAAGGTCCTTCACTATCCCCCTCATTGTCTTTGCAATTCTGAGAGCAGGGACCAGTAGATGAAAAAGATGTAAATAGCACACTAATATCATCACATAAAGAGAAATTGACTATAAAGTCAGAGGTGGGGGGAGTCAATGAAAATTCATTCCCCTCCTCCCTGGACTTGATTGATGGAATTGACCTCGGTCTCGCCCCTTGTTTAGAAGTCTCTCTGACCTCCGTGGTAATTCCGGCTCGCCCAAAAAATTATCTTCACCCTGACTTTCATTAGTACATTCTTCATTATGATTACCAAAGTCAAACCTAATAGGTGTTTCCTGATAATGCTTGACTAACTTGCGTCCCGGTGGATATGCAGTTCCTGTTTTGTATGCAATACAATCCCTGTTTAACTTTTTGTTTTTAATAGCCTTGTTCTTGTGGACAAAATTGTCAACATTCTTTGTAACCCTCTCATAGTGATTTTTATGCTGGAAAAATAATAAATCTTGAGTAATGTTAGTGTCCAAACTAACAATTTCCTCAAGTAACTGTTTAAGTTTGACTTCATTGTGCCTTAAAATGATATCAAGCAAATCCATACCTGCCCTTTGATATAACTCGATCAGTTCCTCATAAGCTTTAGAATCTGCGTCGATTCCCGTGGGCAATTTCCATATACGTAAACCCATCGGTATCTGTCCCAATTCCCTGGACTTAGTGAGAAATAAACTGTCTAACTGTACTGCGCGGAACTTTGTACAAACCTTCTCGTACTTGAAAATCTGCTCACGTAACGTGAGAGGTTGCTGGTTAGTTTGACCCACGTGTTCCCTTGCATTCAAGTCGCAATTTACGTCTAACGTAGGTGCTTCTAACCAGGAAATGATGTTTCGTTGCTGGGTGTTGTAGTCCATAGTGCCCGATGTTTGTGGCACCGCAGTGTTGGAAATATTGGCTCCAGTTGAGTTTCCATTTGAATTTCGCCCAACGATTCCACTGTAGGTTGTTGTAGATTTTACCCTCTGTCCCGGTGTAATATCGCTGGGTGAGTGCAAGGTGTACAGTTCTACCTGCGTCTCCGTAGGGCTGTTAATAGGAGTCACATCATCCTTGGCATTCTCCTCCTCATATAATCGAACCAATTTTCCCAACACGGTAGTAAGTTCTTTAAGCAATGCCTCCATATTCACGACTTGCCTTGCCTAGCGCCTCAAATCCTGGGTTAACCAAACAATGAACAAGAGATGAAAAGACTCCAAAAACAGGAATCCACGACAAATAAAGGCACAAGCAGGTCTACCACAGGATAAAGGTAACAATAAGGCTAAGACCACGAACTGTTGCAGGAAGCAGTTTAATCCACAAATCCACAAATTCAATGACTGAGCGCTTTCACCAGAAAACCTGGTATCGTCAGAGTCTTACAATTTAGTTACACCCAGCATAATCTTATATACATTCTTTGAAACCAATTAACCAATTAAAAATTCCTGATTGATAATTGCCCTTAAAGAATACATTGCAACAACCAAAATCACTTGTAAATGTATAAAAATAATAAAATTATGTATGAATACATTTATAAATAATGAATTTCACAAACAACCAAAAGAAGTTTCCATCCTAACCTTGTTAGTGGACATAAACCTATAAATATATAAATATTTACATAGGGTTGTGAAGTAGGAGTTTTTATTGTACATTTATATATTTAAATATTACATTTAGATCCAATAGTTATTTATATCATATATATTTTATATATATATATATATATATATATATTCACATATATTTTTATATATTTATAGGTTTATGTCCACTAACAAGGTTAGGATGGAAACTTCTTTTGGTTGTTTGTGAAATTCATTATTTATAAATGTATTCATACATAATTTTATTATTTTTATACATTTAAAAGTGATTTTGGTTGTTGCAATGTATTCTTTAAGGGCAATTATCAATCAGGAATTTTTAATTGGTTAATTGGTTTCAAAGAATGTATATAAGAGTATGCTGGGTGTAAGGTTTTCTGGTGAAAGCGCTCAGTCATTGAATTTGTGGATTTGTGGATTAAACTGCTTCCTGCAACAGTTCGTTGTCTTAGCCTTATTGTTACCTTTATCCTGTGGTAGACCAACTTGGTACAGACCATCACAGAGGAAGAGTTTGTGATTAAAAGTCGTGCACAAGGAAGAGCCCCAGGGACAGTTAGGATCTCTGTTGAAACTTGGAAATTAGGTAGGATGTAGTTATATAGGGTGTTTGCTTTTTTAACGCTATTCTGAGGGGGCATTTCCTCTTCTTGGATGGAGGCAGTGATACCCAAATAGGGAAAATCCACAAGATTCAGGGTCCTATATATCAATATCAGGGCTGAACTAGAACTGTAAGATTTTTTGACCATATTAGCTAAAAAGATTATCATTAATTCTTTCAGAATTTACAAGATTAGAGCAGTGTGGTTTTATAGGACAGAGTCAAACTTTTAAAAGTTTTAATTAAACATCGATGCTTCAGAAGGGAACAAAGTAAAAAGGAACAGTTGATAGTAGAACTAGATGTGGACAAAGCCTTTAATAGGGTTACTCGGGGGGGGGGGGGGGTTGTGAACAAAGTGTTAAGTTTGAATGACAGATGTTTTGCTTAAACTATACAAAGGAAATGAAGCCAAGATAAAATAGGAGGAGTACTTTCATAATGTTTCTCACAAGAGAAAGGAAGAATGAATGCCTCCTACTTTTTGCAGTGTATTTAGAACCACAACCAACCAAATTTTGAAAATCACAGATAGAGGATATACATGGTGTGGTAGAGAAGAAATGTTAGCTATACTTGCAGCCAGTGCAATACTATGCATCACAAATGTGTAATCAGATTCCAGCTGTTTTTGAGCTATTAAAAATATCAGAAAATGTCAGGTTATAAAATGAATGAAGACAAAACAGAAGATGTAGTACTGAATTATACCCTAATGAACTTTTGCAAAAAAAAAAAAATATTCCCTCCTGTGAAAACATTAAAAACTGAAATGCTTATGAATATGGATAAAGAAGGAGGTGAACTAAGCAATAAAAATAAAACAATGAAAGTTATTTTATGGGTAAGGATAGTAAAATACACTCGGTGAAAATGTTTTTTGTAGTCTTGATTTTATATTTGAGCCAGGTGTTCTTTTGTGCAATTGAATGAAAATATTTTGTTGAAGATCCATAAAGAGTTGAGGACTTAAAGAGATGTAGAGTTATTTAGGATGCAATAACTTGTAGATACAAAAAAAGAGGGTCTTAGATCATCTGCCTTAAGACCTTTAAGACTATATCACACTGCAATATAGATAAGAGTAACATATCTTCCATAACATAACCAGTGCTTCCTCAAATGGTAACACAACAAAGGCAGGAAAGAGAGTGAATGATAGGGGCTTTGGAAGGAAAAGAAGAGAAATGCCTACAGCATTATATATTATTTGGGGAGAAATTATCAAGACTATGTTATGATGAAAGAATGGTTGAAATAATTCCAGTAGGTCTAGGGAAATTACAGATTAAGAGTAAAAGCAAAGATTTTGCAGCAACTGGATGGAGAGCTTCCAAAACAGAACCAGGTTTCTAGGAAAAAGATTGTATGAAAGGGAGAGGCAATGAAGTGGGAAGAAGCTGGAAAAGATTTTAACTTGATGGAACAGTTAGTTTTGACTTGCACAGGGCTAATAACAGAATTCTAGAAGCAGGGTAAGTAAAGACAAAAACGTGAGAAGGAAAGACCCACATTGGGTGAGTTGATAAAAGAAGCCAGAATGGAGGGGCCATGAAGAAAATGTTGATAAGTAGGGCATTATTATAAAGTAAGGAAAATGGATCAGGACATTGAATGTACAGCTAACAAAGCGACAATGGATAGAAGTAGGTTTAGCCCCAAGATATGCAACAACATCAAGGAAATTCATAATGTTTACTTGGAAATGTTTTCATAGGTATCTTATACGAGTAATGAACTTAAAAATGTTTTTACAAGTGCTAGAATGGTATAACTTAGGGGAAAAGATAGTTATGAGCATCTGTTTTGGGAAAGTGAAGAACTTGCAGTAGGGTTGCATCAAATGATGAGGAGTATGTTAGGACAGGAACTGCAAATTTATGTTCTTAAGCTGGTATCTCAGTCTTAGGAAACCAAGACATTGTCAAGCCATAGTCACCTTGATTAGGTTAGTAGCTAAAACGTAATTACAGGGCTATGGGAGAACAATAAAAATTGGTATTAAAGATATGTTAGAAGTGTTAGAGGACTTAAAAGAAGGGAAACAAATCAAATGTATTCACATACAGGGACACTGAATGGGAATAAATGGTTATTATGGAACCAGTCTTTCCAATCCATTAAAAAGAAAGATAAAATCTGAACAAGTATCAGTCGTAACAGAGAAGAGTTGTGTTGCACTTGGCATAAGAGATTATTGTGAAGTGTCTTGACTGGAAATAAATAATTGCTATGATTATATGTATTTAGTAATCTTATAGTTTGTTAAAAATCTGTTTATCACTTTTATGTTAAAGTTTTAATTTTTAGACATAGGCTCAACCACCTACACTAGAAACATATGTGATCATTTAGGTAGTCTGTAAGAGGTCAGTCTCTGGAAAGCTGTAAGATTGCACTATACATGTGGATTCCTATATTAATTGAATATATTATTGTTTTTAATACAGATTTGTTTATAACAGAAGTCAGTACAGATAGAAAAAATAAATAAACCTAGGTCTAGCCTTTTTAAGTAAATGTATAAAGCTTGTAATGCTACAAGTGACATTAGTGCCATTTTCTCTTATAAATTCAGGTTTGCTATAGTGGGAAATCTTTTAACTGAAACATTTAATAATATGACCATAAAAAACGAACAAAAAAAACTATTTGCATTTGGGCAGCTCTCGTATATCAGCAGTTCTAACAGGATACAGATTCCTTGTTTGGGATATAGATTTATACCAGATTAAAAGTATTTCTAAGCTTAAACTCCAACTCTGAAAGGACAGGTTTTAATTATTACCTTTTGTATTTCATTATTAGGTTATTTATTCAGTTGTGTTTTTAACCTCTGCTGTTTTAAGCTTCATGGTGTAGATATTTTATTATTCTGTAGAAATAGCTACATATGTGTAACATGGCATATTTTGGAGATTTTGTTTTGTAAGGATGCACTAAAGTAGTTTTCCCAGAGGAGACATGAGCCCATAGAATTAGGAGACATGAGCCCATAGAATTGTGAGATTGTACTATGTAACCTACTAGGGAACAGTGACTTCTGAGGCTGGAGAAGTATTTCTTACTGGGTTCTGTAACGTGATGGTAAATTGTGGGGTCATTTACAGAGAACTGGGAAGGCTGATAGAGCACATTTGGCTTTCATTAGACTGGGGGGGGACATATAGATGCAGAAATTAACATAGTTTGTACTGGATTTTTTTGTTTGATGGCTTGAAACTGATATTTGTTTAGCACACACATCCAGGAGCCCCCATTCTGTTCAGTACTCTTGTGTGGGTCATTTTGGGTGGATGACCTTTAGTGATAATTAGGCTGATGGCTAACAATATGGGTGAGAAGTATGGAGCCATGACACATCCTTGCTTAACTGCAGTTTGGATATTGAGCGGGTACCTGTTTGAGCACTTGTACAGAGTGATGACCATTATGTGGTTGTGCAGGCCCCTCAGGATCATCATCTACTGAATTTAAAGGCTTTAAAGCCATACAGGGTGCTGATGTTTTCTGACACTTTCTTGATGTTACTGTTGAAGATTAGGATTTTTCTTATCCTGTGAGACTATCTGAATCCTCTCACTAAGCATCTCACAGGGTTCCTTCTGGAAGGAAGTATTCAGAATGCAAGTAATTATTTTTCCTTCACCATAAAAGAAAACAATGTCTTGTTTATTGTTGCACAAGTTTTCTTGCACTATAAAATAAGACAATGTTTTCTTTATTGCTGTACACTGACCTGGCTTCCTCTGTGAAGATGTAATAGTATGAAGCCGGGGCTTTGCTAAGTACTATACATTGACCTGTACCCACTTGAAGTTGGTAACAGTGTTACGACAGTGTCTGATAACTGTGAATACAGAGTAGTTCTTGACATCAGTATGTGCAATGAATAGTAGTAATACCAATGCGTTAGTAGTCTGGCCTCATAGGGTTATATTAGATGATTTGTGTTTCTTGCAAAGAACCTACTCCTAAAAAAAAAACTTCTTGGATTGCCTGTTTCCATGTGACTGTGAACTGACTTTGCACCAGCATATGGTGTGGAGCTGTACACCTTGAAAAAGCCACCCCAGTCCTCATTCAACTTTGGCAGTTCCTTTATGTCACAGACAAATGTAGTATACACAGCCTGACTATCCCACATAAAGGTACACCACCATAAATCCCACTTTCAGTGGACTAACGACTTCCTCCTATACCAGTACATAATACCTCAAGAATACAAAGCCTATTGAGAAAAGTATCAATAGTCTCTTACTTTGTTATGGATCAGTAACGAGTCAAAGCACACCCATGAGAATAAGATTGGGTACAGTCCTAATAATTAAGAACAAATTTATCAAAAGTCACTTTCATTGCTTTGGACCACCTTCCCCATTAATGGCAGAACCTGAGATGGTTATTATTAGATGATGAGTATGGGGCATTGCAGCTGGATGATGGTTATGGCACACACACACATACACCTGGAAAAGGCTGGTACAGATTTACTTGCTGTTCTACCCTTTGCCCAGACTATAAGGTAGTTACAGTGCCACCAGCCAGCTGGTCTAATACTCTTACAAGTGTACTCAATTATACTGAGTAAAATTAATACTAATACAAATAGTAGTAGTGTTTGATCAATGCAGTAATGATTTCAGGAGGGGCCACAGTGTCACCAAATAAATATAAGTACTCTCCAAGGTTAAAAGACAAGCCACAATGAAAGTTTAACTATATTTAATAATAAATAATAAAAGAACAAGAAAAAACTAAATATCTATTTACAGTAAACACCAGAGTTTCATCACAGTAAATATTAAAAGTAACACAGATGGATAGATGCACACAGATACAGAAAAAACAGTACTTAACTAATCTCACTGTATTTTCCTGACTGATCTAAAGAATTACTATTCCCTGGGTACTTACTAAAGCAAGGCAAGATGAAGTGGGTGAGTGGTCTTCCTTCTTTGTCAGGTTTCAGAAACAGACTCCCTGTAGACGTCTGTCTCATCTAGTATTAAAACATAATTTCAGTGCTGGATTACAGAATTACATCACATACACCTGGTCATCTGACTTCTGGTTTCCACAGTACCCCCCTTTACTAGAAACTGAACCAGAATCTAACACATACGTGTTACCATACACACAGACAGAGCTTTGCTAAGATGTGTTATAGCATCTGGAAGTTATAAAACCATTTCAAAACTTCTACCCTTCCAGGGTAGTAAGTAGTTCACCCCTAAGGACAATACAGTAGGATTCCTAGTCTTGGTTTTCACAGACATTTCATCTCTGGCTACAATCAGAACTGTAAGGTACAATCTTTATGGCCTAAACCAGGTAATTTAATTTCAGACTATTTTTTAAAGTTAGCTGGACTGAGACTAACCTCTTCTCTTACAGGATCCTCTGTTACAGTATATTCATTTCAACAGTTACAATACACTGTGACATAAAGCTGTATTTCTTTTCTGCCCAGCAAGACCCACTGTTGATAGATTTTTAATACAAGCAGATTTACAGATGTATTTTTCAACACAAGCACATGTACAAATCAGTTCAAAACTCTAGCTAGCTATGCTGGCATATGTTACACATCCACTGCTCTACTTCTCTTGGCATAGCTGGCATTACCTCACATCTTCACAAGGAGTATGAGGAATTGCAGCTGGATGATGGTTATTATAAGATGTGTATGGGGGATTGCATCTGGATTATGGTTATTATTAGATGAGGAATATGAGAGATAGTAGCTGGATGATTCTTATTAGATAAGGAGTGTGGGGCATTGCAGCTGGATGATGGTTATTATTAGATGAGTAGTATGGGACATTGCAGCTAGATGATGGTTATTATTAGATGATGTGTATGGGAGATTGCAGCTCATGAACAAGGCTGTGCTATAAGTACAAAAGTTCCTGAAAAGTAGCTACATCAGGTTAAATATGTGGATACCTAATTAGCTTTCAGTTTGAATACCAAATAGCACATACCACTTCCTACTTCAAGTAGGATATGGGATACTACTCCGAAAAATATAGACATTATGAACAACACAGTGTAGATCTGAAGAGTTAAAAAAACATCCTTGTCCTGTTGATCACTGCTGTATTCCTAACTATGTGTGTTAAAGATATAACAGTTGGCTAGTTCCCAAAGTTGAAGGGCACCTTCCACCTGCTCAAACCATTAGTTAGCTTGAGCTGAGCTAAAGAAAAGGAATGGTTTGGGTGCCAAGCATTACAGAGCAAATTGATGTAGCTCCATATTTCAAATGTTTCTTAATGTTTTCTGCATCTGGATCAGTAAGGGTATTTACAAGGTGTCTACCTCCTGTGATAGCCTCCTGCATTCTGCAAGATATTTACATTTTCCATCTTTAGACAACTTGCTTATCTTTGCAGAGTCTTTTTCAAAGTGTCAAGAATCTATCACTTGGGCACTTATCAAAAAAGAATATGGGTGACTTTGTTTTATTCAGGATTCTTTTCTTTAGACATTCATTGTATATGTGCTTTATACCAGTCTTAATACAATCAATAACTTTTTACCCTTCCCACCTCTTCCACCACAACCATTTTATAACTTCACACATTTAATGCCACATCATATTTTTTTCTTTTGTTATACAACAGTTATTCTCATATTCCCTTCCATAAACACCATATAGTAATAAATACAATGTCGATCCATTTTCAACTTCTCCCAAACTTATTTTTTCATTAAGTATTATACCCATACCAATTATGTGTGTGTGTGTGTATATATATATATATATATATATATATATATATATATATGTGTGTGTGTGTGTATATCTATATAAAATCCAATCATAAGTGCCCTTGAGCAAAGTCCAACAATTTTATTTCTTCTTGCAGTTCAAAAACAGTGTTTCATTGTCTCCTTAACATTATGAATATTGCACATGCTTTCTTATATCATTTCATATTGTTTTGACAGGCAATTTATCCAGCAATATTCACCAAAACAAATTCCTGCTTCAAAAAAAATGATTTCATACTTTCCTATCTTTTTATTATTGCTTCTTTATACTTGTCACTCATTTTTCCCCAAGGATCAGCATAATAATTTTCTTTCATTATATTCTCATACCACCCTTTCTTTTCTAAGCCCATCTCATTCACATCAGTTTTCCATGACTTTATCTTTACTCTTTTACTTCTAAATTTTCACCCACATGTCCATATATCTTTATACTTTTCAAATAATAAAAATGTACTAATACTGAATTCCATTCATACCCTTTTTTCAGTAACTAAAAGAAATGTACTGAAGCCAAAAACACAATAGCTTGTGGTAAATTCACCCACTTTTTCTTTAACGTCATATACATTCCATCTTTTTACAGGATTTAACCTTGAACCCTGTAAAAAACTGAAAAAAATAATTTAATTTCCATACTAGGAACCGTAGAGAAACTAGCTAAATATATTGTCTTTCCTAATGCATATCTAGCTCACATGTATATTTTTTCCTAAATGTAACTGAAGTTGTAGAGTTATAACTTTAACATTTTAACTTATAACATTCTAGAGTACAACGCCTCTTTTGGTATGCACCTCACAAGACATCTACAACTGGAAAGGCCGCAGAAGTACCTCACAAAGAGGATTACCAGCCTCAAACAGATGCCCTATGCAGACCGTCTCAAAAATCTGCAACTTTACTCCGTCGCATATCGTCTACTCAGACGCGATCTCTGCCTAACACATAAAGCTATGTCAAACCCAGAGCATTTGGACATGCTCCACTTAAAGAAATCCCAGTCCCTCCGAGCTACACGCTCTAGGGACCTAAACCTTGTCACCACAATAAACAGAACATGCTGGAGGGATAGATACTGTCCCAGAGACTTCCCATACTCTGGAACAAACTACCTATCCATATCAAACAAAGCTCCTCATTAGCACTCTTCAAGAAAAATCTTGATTATTGTATGGGAGATAGGAAATTCTTCCCGGGGATTGTGTCTATGGCTCTGCTCGACAGTGGCACAGGAAAATAATTTTCTTGGGTGGCGAAAGCCAGGGTACCTTTTGGCTAGGCTTATATAGGTCCTAGGGGCAATAGCCTAGTAACCTACCTATGAACCTAAGTATTTTCAGTCACTCTGTTAAATTACATATTTTTAAAATGTTTCTTTCCATTGCTCCATAATAGTGTAATACTTTCCAAATCTCACCTCTTAAACCGGAATGTCATCTTTACTAAAGTAAATATCAACAATCTTTATTATTTTGCCAAAAAATATTTGTATTTATTTAGCTGTAAACCTACCTCTTCCAAAATTGATTCTGTCTTAAAAATTACTTCTCTCAAGTATCTATTTTTAGCTATCAGTACCAATTTTCTATGTATTTCAACACTTTTATCCCATCCTTAATTTCACATTTAAGTCATCATTTAATTCTGACCTATATGTCTATATTAGTGCATTCATTACCATCAGAAAAGCACATGATGAATAGACAGCCTTATTCTATCCCTTGTTTTATCTTTTTCTGTTTCCATCCATTTACAATAACCAAAACACAAACATTTTCAGATTTTTTTTACTACTCATATTTTTCTATTACAAATTCTTTTAAATAAACATTTATCTATGAAGAACTATGATTAATACTGTCAAATGTTTTTTCTGCATCACATACCATTAATTTTCTTCACCTTCTTCTTTTATTATGTACCCCACCACCTCTTTTAACATCCTCAGCATTTCATTTGCTTTTTCTTCCTTTATCCCCTATATTCCTTCGTGTAACCCTTCATCTACAACATTATTGAATCATTTTTAATAATTATCCAACATTTCCTAATGTAATTAACCTTATTTTTTTTATTTCTTCCCTCTCTTCCATTCCCATTGTAAGTTACCCCCCCCCCGCCTCACAGATTCATTTTTAGCACTTACTTCCATCCATTTATTCAGCATTTTCAAAAAGACTTCCTTCTTTGAATCTGGCACATCTTTATAAAAAGTAATCCATTTGGGCTTGGTGTGAATTCTTGTTTGCCTTCTTTTATAACATCTTTGATTTTTTCCTTTCTATATTCTGTAATTATTTTATTACTTCCTTTTTATCTTCATTACCTTCCACACCCCACTTATATTTTTCTCATACATATTTCCTGTACATTTCTCAGTTGTATCCATAATTTCTTATTTTTCTGTACCTTAATTTCCTATTTTTCAACTTTCATCACATTTATTTCCCTTCATTATGACTTAACTCGTTCTCTATAAAATGGAGACGTCTCTTTTCTTCTTTACATAATTTTCTTATCTTTGTGTAAATATCAACATTTCCATTATTTCTTTGCGATATTTATGTATTTTTGTACACCAGTGTTCCTTTTACATTGGTAAATAAATGTTCTTATACTACTTTTTATACACAGTCCACCACACTGGCAAAGTACCATAAAAATGTTTCATTGTCATGTGATCTTCTTTCAGTCACTCTATTTTCTTTTTCAGACACTCCATTCCTATGTTTTTCCAGCCAATCTTTTTAACCCTTCTCAACTTTTGGTATATTCTCATTTTCTCCTGTTAATTGCCCATACCACTGAATGAGGCAAAACTTTTGCTTCTGTACATCCATCTGTTATTTCTTTCATGACTTCTGAATAAAAAACATAATCAAGTCCCAGTTTAAAATATACCCCTTTTACAGATATAACGTCTACCTTTTTAGTCTACTGTTATTCATTATCTTTCATCATTTTTATATCCTGTATAATTTTTTTTTTCCTTTGATAAATTACAGTTACAGTTCCTAACCATAATAAGGCAAGCAACAAGCAGGTTATCCAAAGCAGCTAAATGGAATTAATACAGAACAAAATACGAAAAATATAAAATAAATTAATCCCAGCCATCATAATAATTAGTGTGTGTGTGTGTGTATGTATATATATATATATATATATATATATATATATATATATATATATGTGTGTGTGTGTGTGTGTGTGTGTGTGTGTGTGTATTTATTAGCAAATCCCAACTTTATAAGAGACAAAAGAACCTTAAAGAATATTTATGTTGTAAAGAATTTGTATGTGATAGACCATGACATGTATTTAGTAAATATGGAACTGTACCTTTTTATAATTTTTCATACTGTAGTTATATAAATGTAGATAATGATTTTGTACATCCCATTACTAGGAATATGTTTGTTTTTAAGGCATCAGCAACATATGTCACACTGAAAATGTGGTTTATCTTGCTAATTGTGTGAATTATACTTGATTTTATATAGGGAAACTAATCAAAAGCTTAGAGAATATGCTGACATTTATCAGAAATGCGTCAATGTATTGAAACTAATGTATTGTATAAACATAATGAATTGATGGGCAAAGAACACACTTAAGTTTAGGTATTCAAAAAGTATTTCTAAATAATTGTGGAGGTGATTTGTTAAACACTATGGAATTAGCGGAGTATAAATGGATAAATTATTTTAGGGCTGATTCATTATCCGGATTAAATACTTTGAATCATCTCAAACCAGTTTTAAAGTTGAAACAATATATGGTGGTATAACTATTTTATTATTATTATGTTTTCATTTTATTTTTACATTTTAATCTGGGCTTTGTACATTGTAGAGTGTAGTGGTAATTTGTAAGATGTTTTTATATATAAAATGTATCGCATGACTTTTTACACAATTCTAATGATTGGCTGATGAAATTTAAACTATGTAAGTAAATATGTATGATGTGTTTGGAAACAGTGAGAGATTTTTTTATAACTTGAAAGCTTTGCTAATAAATATATATCCACTAATTATTACAACATTTGGCATTCATTTCTTTTATGTTTATCCTAACCATAATAATGGACAGATTTACTGTCACATGTCACTGAATTCTTCAGATAATTTTTTCTGTCATTTTGTTTCTATTTGCATACACCACTACCAACCTGTGTCTTTCTTTTATCACATATTAATACTCTACCTGCCACTACCACTATTATGTGTAGTATCTAAAGCTCTTAATTTATTTTACTAGTACCACTGTCTCTGAGCACAAATATCCTGTAGTCCATACAGCTTTCATTCCCCACATCATCTCAAACTTTGCATTTGTCCTTGTTTCTGTACTTGTACCAAGTAATCAAATTACATCTTTATCTATTCTTCTGCACCATTCAAACACCATCCTTCTTACATAATTTTTCTTACTGCTTACAAAGACGCAACATTTGTGTTATCCCTTTCTTGTTTTTTCACTCCATCTTTGTTTCCTTTTTCTCCTTCTTATCCTGCCTCTTGAATGATCCTTCATGATTCAGAACTTCCATCTGTACTTTCTTCCTCTTCAGTTTCTGAACTTCCATCTGTACTTTCTTCCTCTTAAGTTTCTGAACTTCCATCTGTACTTTCTTCCTCTTCAGTTTCTAACACCCAAAACCTGTTTTGCCTTGGTATCTTTTTTTTCATTACCTGTTTTTTTGCCTCTCATCTACTTTATTTCACTGTATACCTTCACTTTCCCATTTATTCTCTCATTAACTTTAGCCCATTCTCCCTGTTTCAGTTCCAATTTTTTTCTGTTTTCTCTTTCCCACTGTACTCCCCGTTTTCTGTTTCTACAGTAATCAATGAGCAATCAAACCAAATGTTCTTCCTGCCCAAATCTTCTCTTGCAAGGCTTGCAGTTTGTTCTGCAATGCCCAGACTCCCCAGACTGACCACATCTTCTGTTTGTATGTTCTTAAATTAAATGAGGCTCATCCCCACAGAAAAACATGCTTTTGGTTGCCCCCAATGCTAGACGTTCCCCATTTCCTGATTTACTATCATTACATTAGGAACATGTTAGGAACATTAGGAAAATGCTCCACACCGGAAGTATATCCCTCATTGGTGAGATCTGATCATAAACTAATCTCACTGGAAATCCACATCCCGCCCCCACCCCAAACAAAAAAGACCACAGTGAAGAACTTCTCTAAAGCAAACTTCACACTACTCAAGACTGGTGTGGTATCCTTCAAGGCCCCTGAGCCAGTGGAAACCACAACCCAAGCTGCGGAAGCCCTTACAAATGCCTTCTATGAACACCTCCAGGACTGCATGGATCAGGCAATCCCAAATAAAACCAAGACTCTTTCCACAAAGGGCAAACGTCCAGTCTGGTGGACCCCAGCCATTAACAAACTTTACAATAAGAGGAGAAAGCTATTACATGATAGAACAAAATCCATAAAAGGGAAGTCACCCCTGATAATTATTAGTAAAAAAAATACGAGCACTCATAAAATCAACTAAGGCCAATTTTGAGAGAAACATTGCCATGGATTCAAAGGACAATCATAAGGCCTTTTTCAGCTATGTTAGGAACCTGGGTGGAAACTCCCAGATATGCTCAGAATTAGTCCAAAATGATACAAAAATCACTGAACCCACAGACATTGTCAACATACTGGCAGACAGGTTCAGTGCAAACTTCACCCCCCCTCTCCCCCCCTAAAGGAGAGATAACTATCCCAGCGGAGTGTAGCCTCCCAGACATCTCAAATGCGCAGGTGAAAGCTGCTCTCTCTAAAGCTAAAAACACAGCGTCAATGGGACCGGATGGTGTCCCCGGCTGTGTGCTACACAAGCTAAATGAGGAATTAAACCCACACATAAGGCAGCTGTTTAATCTCAGCCTTACCACAGGATACGTGCCCAAGGAGTGGCGTATGGCAACTGTGGTCCCACTCCACAAAGGCTGTGCCTCTACGGACCTTGGTAATTACCGCCCCATAAGCTTAACAAAGCTATGGAGAGGATCATAATGGAGCTCATAAACAAAGATATAGGGGACTTGCAGACATTGGACCCGACCCAATTTGGCTTTGTCAAGGGCAGATCATGCCTTTTGAACTTGGTTGACTTCTTCGAAACAGTCACCAAGGCCATTGATGAGGGAAAGGCAGTCCATACAGCCTACCTTGACCTTGCAAAGGCTTTCAACACAATACCCCACTCGGGTATTGTAGAAAAACTTACCAGCTTAAATGTAAACCCATATGTCACAAGATGGGTTGCAAACTGGCTTAAGGACAGAACCCACAGGGTTAGAGTTGCTGGCGCTATGTCAGACTCCAAGCCTGTCACAAGTGGTGTCCCACAGGGCTCGGTCCTTGGCCCCCTATTGTTCGGCATCTACTTCTCAGAAGTACAGGCCAACATGGGAGGACTTTGGCTGACAAAGTTTGCAGACAACTGCAAACTGCGGGCCATAGTGGAAAGTGCATCGGACACGGATATCCTTCAGAAGGGACTCACGGAAACAGATAGCTGGTGCCAGAGCCATGGCCTGAAGTTAAACGCCAAAAATGTATAGTCATACCCTTCGGGAAAAACAAGGTAACCCCAAGCTACCATATAGGTGGCAATCCACTAAGCACAGAAGAGGTTATCGGGGACCTGGGGACCCAGGTTGACAGTGGCCTTTCTTTTGACACTCACGTTGCTAAAGTGGTTAGAAAGACCTTCTACATTGCCCACCTGATCATGAAGGGATTCACATCCAGATCTAGTGAGGTCATTGTTCCCCTGTACTCTTCACTTATCAGACCAATGATCGAGTACAATGCCCCATTCGGGATGTATCTCACCCGACATCTGCAGCAATTGGAGAGACCCCAAAAGTTCCTCACCAAAAGGATAAAGGGACTCCAAAATCTGTCATATGCTGCCAGATTGAAGAAACTCCAGCTCTATTCAGTCGCATACCATCTGCTCAGAGGTGACATGTGCCTGACATACAAGGCCATGTCCAACCTGGAATTAATGGACATGCTCCACCTCAAAAAATCCAAAACCACTAGAGCAAGCGACTTAAACCTTAGCACAGATATAAATAGGACATGCTGGAGGGATAGATTTATCACTCAGACTCCCTATGCTGTGGAATAAAATCCCGGTCTATGTGAGGCAGAGCACCTCGCTGGCTCTGTTCAAGAGAAATCTTGACCTGTGGATGGGAGATCGTAGGTTTACCCCGGGAATCCTCTCTGTGTCACTGCTGGACAGAGGCACAACAAACTAATGGGTACAGTATTTTTTCATATAAGGGGTGGCGTAAGCCACAAAACTTTGGGCTAGGCTTATAAATGCCTTAGGGCAGATAGCCTAGTATAAACCTATGAACCTATGTTGCACATTATTAATTTAAATTTTTAGATATAAAAAAAAACCTCCCAACCCCCAGAAGTATCTGTTATCCATAATTTTTGGCTAAATTTCTCCTAGTCAGTATGACTATCACCATGGGTGTCCCCTGAAAAGAGGACACTGGCCTAGTGGGACTAACCCAGACAGCAGAGAGTAAATAAATTCATGATCCACAAGTATCTAAATGTTCTTCTTTTTCGTGCCATATCCCATTTGCTAGATCACCTTCCCAACCTGTATTACTTCTGCCTACTTTCCCCTAGTAGTTTAGGATTATCCCTTTCACCAGGTCTAACCAAGTCACATACCTGCACTTTGCTGGCTTCCCACATCCTTACCTCAGTATGTGTTGTGCAGATACTGCTGCCTATTTTGTTATGGAAAAGATCTAATGGGGAGGGGACTTAACAGCTTCTTGGAAGCTTGTCCTAAAGAAGTGCAAGCGGTAAGAAGAGAGACTAAATGTAATGGGCTTGTCATACTGTGCGTTTTATTGTGTTACTGCAGTCGTATGTCTGTTAATTACACTTTTGCTTTGTACTGAAGTGACTAAATCAAGAGATGACTAAAAAAAGTTATGAGTAATTAGAGTACAGTCTCAGGGCCTGTTACTATACTATATAAACTTCACTTTAAAATTGTTTTAATATCTTTCTGATATTTAGCACTCGCCTTTACTTTCATCTGTTGTATTTACAAAAGGAGTTATGGGTGGATGGATGGATTTACTTATGTACAAAACAGTCTAATTGTGAAAATTACTTACTTGAAATACAAATAGAAATTCTCCCACCTGGTCTCCTTTGTCCCACCTTCTTTCCTAATTCATTACAGCACTTCAGTAATTTATAGTTTGTCTTGAAGTACAGATCTAACATTTGAATGTTTTTGCATTACTTATTGTGAATACCTTCATATGTGATTGCAACACTATAATTGTTTGCTTAAATTGTGAATATGTTATAAATACTTTGACATGCAACTGTAACAGTGTAATGTTTTGTTAAAAATGTGTATTCTTGGTTGTAGACCCCAAGCTGAGCCAGAAAATGGCCCTGAGAGAAAGATAGATGCTGTAACCCAGTCAACAAAGGCATGCATGCATACATACCCAAATGAATTCCATAAATAAACCCAGCTGAAGTGTAAATAAGTATAAATCCATTTTGGAAGTCTAATGATGTCATAACCAATCTTACTGATGATTTTGCTTGCATTCATTAACATTGCTAAATCTGATATATCCTTACCTGGCTATATCACATCAGCGAAGGCTAAAAATAGTGAACGCTGATGTATCGAACTTCAAAGTCCGAAAGCTGAAAAATGCGAAGGAATGGATCAACACATTTTTTCTCAGGGAAAAAATTTGCTGATCAAAAAAAAAAATGTTTACAGTCAAAATTAAGTGGGGGGCTATGCCCCCCCCCCCACACACCCCAACTTAAATATACCAACTCCGAGATCACAACACAGTGGAGAAAACAGCAAAGCCCAGAGAATGACCCAGCAATTTTTTTCCCTGCGAAAAAATTCGCTGATCCATTCCTTCGCTGTTTTCAGCTTTCAGTCTTTGAAGTTCGATATATCAGCATTTGCTATTTTTAGTGTTCCCTGATGTGATGTAGACCCTCCTTACCTCACTTAGTATTAGATGATGGGCGAACTGTACATCAACATCCTGAATGGAGAATGAATGTTCTCTAGCAGAGTATTAATATAAAAGTAATGCCCGCTGAAAAACTAGTCTGATGCTTCACGGAAGCATATCAACCTGCTGTGAAGCTTGGAAAGAAAAAAACTAACGCCCACCATTATTTTACGCTCACTTAGTTTAGTTGTTTGGTGAGTGCAAAATAAAAGAAAAATTAAAATAAAAAAAGCATGAGTGTGTGTTTGTCTATTTGTGTGTGAGTGTGTGTGAGAATATGAAAATAAGAGACAGAGATCAATTGAGCTATTTTATACTTGCTAATCAGTGCTTTTGCTGTTTAGCAAGTATAAAAAAAAATAAATGAAGCAGGAAAAAGAGTGTGTGTGTGTGTGTGTGTGTGTGTGTGTGTGTGTGTGTGTGTGTGTGTGTGTGTGTGTGTGTGTGTGTGTGTGTGAATGAGAGCGATCGAGCTTTCCCCTTGCAGCATCAGTTAAGAGATTTCCATACTTCTCAACCTCTTAGCACAAGAAATCTGGACAGAGGCACAAATAATGGGGGGGCAAAGGATCGAAAATAAGGATGGATTTTAAATATTGCTCTTATAAGATTAGAAGAGTGCTAGAATAAAAGGGTTTCTGTTAGCATGCATTTTCTGAAGCAGAGGTGTGTGCGTGTGTGTGTGTGAGCATGAGTGAGATGACTAGATATCAGCAGTAGTAAAGAGGTTTGCATACCTCTGCACCTTTCAGCTGAAGAAAGCTGGATAAAGCCTAAAAAAAGGGGGGTGAACAAAGACTCTAAAATTAGAAACCGATTTTAATTATTGCTATTACGCTATTGCAAAGTTGCTTAAGTAAATCATTTGTATTAACATGAATTTTCTGAAGGAAATAAAAGTCTGAAATTCAATGTATATTATTATTTAGTAACTTCAGTCTCCAATGACTGTCAACGAACCAAACGATTTTAGGAGTAAGGGACCAAAAAATAAAGTAAACACTTTAAAGTGTTTATATTTTGGATGTAAAATACTTCCTCCAACACCATTAACATATACAACATTAAGATGGCCTTCTATTCAGATGTTGCAGTATTCATAACAGTAGGGAGTTGCTGCTTGCAGCACCGCCTTCCGGCCAGTATATCAAAGTCTTTGCTTCAGGAGGGTACGTGTGACGTCCCTTGTCAGGGCCATAAACCGACATTGGGTATAAAGGTGACATCTGCACGCACCTTCCTTAGAATTTTCCTGCCGCATTGAATGCTGGACTCCTGTTCGCCAGTTCCAAAAGCGGATCACGTTTTCAGATGACCGTTAAGTCTCCAGACCAGACTACCATTTTCCTGCTGATTCAGATAAGTGCCCTGTTGGGTTTTTTTCATTACCTTTGGTTATTGCTAAGTCTTGCATGCCAGCTAGAAAGGGGAAGTGCGTTTGTGGGAGACAAATTCCTCACAAGGACGTGCACGAGAAATGGGTTTTTTGCTTAGGCAAGGCCCACAGCCATATGTCCTGCCCTATTTGCAAATTCTTTATACCGAAAACCTTTCGTAGTCATCTTGCTGCACTAAAATTATATGTAGAAAATCAGAGACTCAAACGTCTTGCCCTCTGTATGGAAGGGGGGGTAGGCCCATCCGAAGAGCCAATAAGGAAGAAGGCCAAGAAAGTTAGGCCGGAATCCCATGCTGTGCCTCAGGCATCCGAGAAGCTTCTTGCCAGGCCCAGGAACCTCCATGGAAGCCAGGGTGGCAGAAACTTTTAGTATGTCCACTGAGGCTGTTCAGCCATCAGGTCCTAATGGTGGAGGGTCTTGCTCCTTCACTTCCACCCAGGTAGGCATTTGCTCCGATTCTCTCCGCACCAGTTATTCCCTTAAAGAAAAAGCAAAAAGTTAAACACCCTGAATCTCGACCAGTTCCTGGGTGGGAAGAGTTTCTCAGTCTTTTTAAGGCTTTTCAGGCCTTGCAGACACAACAGGCCCCACCAGCTTTACAGGTGTCAGAGGAAGAGTACTCCTCTTCAGATTAATCTGTTTCATATGAATCCCAAATAAAGTCCCCAAAGGATTTCATCACCCCAGAGGAGGAAGACGCCATTACTCCTGAGTCTCCAGACGAGGAAATCACCTTTGGAGACATAACCTCCCTTATGAGGTAGCATTTTAAATGGCAGACATCTGAAGTATCTGACACCAAGAAAAGGTACTTCGACCTTTTACAGATGGATCAACCTTCTCCTTTAGCAGTGGCCCCCTTGCTACCTGCCTTCCAGGATGCTTTTTTGGCTGCTTCTCTATTCCCTGACTCTCAACCACCAGCTTCCAAATGACTGGACTGATTCTACAATGACCCTCAGGACACCCAATACCTCTTTAGGAACCCACCAGCAGTCCCAGCAGTTATTGCTGTCTCTGCTGACAAATCATCTAGACAACTACTTTCGACTGCTCTTTACCCCACAGATAAAGACAGTAAATTTGTGGACAGACTAGAGAAGAAAGTTTATACCTCCTCTACTCTGGCTATTAGAACTCTCAACTACTAAACATATATGGCTAGATATGTCCTGGATAACATTACCAAAGTCTCCACATTACTTTCTGAGGCTCCTGATTCTCCCATTAAAGCACAAATAATTACCCTCCTCTCCATTGCATCCCAAGTAACTAGGCACTCAGTAATATGCAGTTATGATGCTCTGGAAGCCTCATCTAAGTCTGCTGCATCTGGATCAGTCTTTAGGCAATATTCTTGGGTGAGACTATATGCATGGATGTGCAACCAAAATTGTTGGATGCACCCCTGGATAATAAAGCTGTGTTCAGACAAACCTCAGCAGAACTCCTAAAATCCTTTCAAGAAAAGGGTAAGTTACTGAAAAACCTTAAACACCTACTGGTGTCTCCTATACCAAGATACCACAGGAATTATCCACAAAAAACTTTCTTTGTCAGAAGGCAGTCCTCTCACTCTGCTCCACAGTCTAAAGGACGGAGACAAACCAGGAAAAGCTCTACTCCAAGATTTCCAACTAGTTTGTCCACTATGCCCTTTCAAGCCCAGTCTGACCACTCCAGACTGCATCATCTGTGACTTCCCACCCTTGCACCAAAACACCCCACTTTTCCTCCATCTCACCCTCTCCCGTCCCTCCTGGCAGAAAATCACATCAGAACAATGGTTTCTCTCCATCATTCAGTCAGGCTACTTCATGACCTGGTGGATGATACCCCCCCTTTCGTGGTATCCCTCAACCACCTGCAAGCCAAACCCACTTTTTTCCCCTATCATTTAACAGCTTCTAGATCAAGGTTACCATATCATCAAAGAAACATAAGCTTTTACTCCAGAATGTTTCTGGTACCAAGGAAGGATGGCCCATGGAGGTCACTCTTAGATTTATCCTTTCTAAACCTCTTTCTCAAAGTTCTGAGTTTCAAAATGATTACCTTACCCATGCTCTTATCACTCATTCCAAATCAGGCTTTCATTGTAGCCCTAGACTTGAAGTTTGCCTACCTACACATCCCTATTCACCCAGATTACAGGAAATACCTGAGATTTGCAGTAGGCTCTTGCCATCTGCAATTCTCTGCCTTGCCCTTTGGATTCTCTAATGCTCCCTGAGTCTTCACAAAGTGCCTGGCCCCCCTCATTTCTCACTGCAGGACCCCCCTCATTTTTCACTGCAGGACCCAGGGCATTCAGATATACCCATACCTGTACGACCTGCTCATTCTTCATCAAGACCGCCCAGTCCTCCTACTTCATCTACAACAGGTAATCTCCACCCTATCTCAGTTAGGGTTCACCATAAACCGCAGAAAATCTCACCTGATCCCCTCCCAAGACCTGTTTTTTCTTGGGGTACAGGATCAAAACAGACAAAATTAAGTTGTTTATTCTAGATCGAAGAATCCTAGAACTTTGTCTATACCTCCAAAAACTTCTCACAAACTTCCTTGCCAGCTAGAGAAATTTTAAGAGTTCTAGGCCACATACTCATGTTGCCCCCGGCAAAACTCCACATGTGAAAAATCCAGTGGGTCCTGAAAGAAGCCAACACACACACCCCCTGGACACCCCCCTCCCCTTACTTCAGTGTTTGAAGAAGGAACTCCAGTGATGGATATCAGCTCTCCACCTCAACCAAGGGACCCACCTTCAGGTCCCTGCACCCCTCCAACAGGTATCCACAGATGCTTCTGACCTGGGGTGGGGAGCAGTGCTACTTACAAACCAAAAACAACTGTCGGTGCCAGGCACTTGGTCCAACCCAAGGCAAAAGGACCATATCAACATCAAAGAAATGAAGGCCTTACAACTGGCCCTACTGACCTTCAAATCACTTCAGCCAGGAACCCTGAAAGTAATCGCAGACAATATGATGGTCCTGTGGTACATCAGCAAGCAGGGGGGAACAAAGTCTTACCCTCTGTGCAGCCTAGCAATCCAGATCTGGAACCTGGCAGTATCTCTCCACATTCATCTGGTAGCTGTTTGTATCTCTCCAACAGAGAAGGTCATGGCAGACTTCCTGAGCAGAACTTCATCTCCAAGTCACAAATGGATGCTTCACAGAGAAGTATTTCTGAACATAATCCACAAGTGGGGTATTCCACAAGCAGACCTTTTTGCCTCACCCAGATCAGACAGATGCCCAAGTTCTGCACAAGGAATCCACATCCACAAGCGTGGAAAGTGGACGCCTTCTCCTTCTCTTGGGAGGGAACGTATCTCTATGCTGGGTCTGTATTATAACATCGAAGTCTTAAAACTTAGAATGTTATAATATTGAACCATTTAGATTGAAAGACTATAACATCGAACACTCAGAATAGGATTTTTTTTCCCAGGGAAAAAATTTGCTGTTCCAGCAAATATACACACAACACAAGCACACCAAAATAAATAATCCACACACATACACTTCACAAAACCACCGCACACTCACCTTACCTGCTCCTTAACCCTAAGGTCCCTAACTATCGTACACTCACCTTACCCGCTCCCTAACCCTGAAGTCCCTATCGCACACTCACCTTACCTGCTCCCTAACCCTAAGGTCCCTATCGCACACACACCTTACCCGCTCTCTAACCCTAAGGTCCCTAACTACCACACACACTCACCTTAACCCGATCTATTTGCACACTTACCTTAACCCGGACCGTAACCTTCGCCCCACAGTCAAGGAAATAGCAAAGCTGCAGAAATGGCCCACCGAATACTTTCCCTAGGAAAGTATTCGATATTCTGCAGCTTCTCTATTTTCAGCATTCTGTGCATAGGGTTCGATATTATAACATTTGAAGTTTTAAGACTTTGATGTTATAATATAGACCCCTCTATGCTTTCCCCCTTCAACTTAATTCAAAAAGTCCTTCTGGAAATATGGAGGGACAACCCAAAAATCTTATTGGTGACTCCCTTTTGGCCAAGACAGCATTGTTTTCCCCTCCTACACCTACAAGCCAAGGGCAGTCACCACAGGATACCCCAGCGAATAGGCCTGCTCACATAGGACAGGTGATCCCTACTACACCCTCAGGTGAACAATCTGAAATTAACCTAGTACCAGGAGAAACTATGTATCCAAATGGAACAGATTCTCCTACTGGTGTCAACGAAAAAAAATAGGACCCTCTGACTACCTCTATACCTTTGGTCCTTTCCTATTTGCGTGAGCTGCATCACTGAGGACTAACATACTCATCAGTTAAAGTGCATTTATCTGCCATCTCTGCCTAGTTGCCTATCTCCCCTCCTCTGGCTTCCAGACTGGAGAACAAACATTTCCTCAAAGGAGTTCTTCACATCAGGCCTCCCAGGAAACCTATCCCCCCCCCCTTGGGACCTGAACTTTGTTCTAGAAGAACTTACATTGCCACCCTTTGAACCAGCCCATTCAGTATCTCTGAAGCTATGCACACTGAAAATAGTGTTACTAGCGGCCCTTGCATCCGCCAGCAGGGTTTCAGAGATGCAAGCTCTCATGGTTACCTCCCCCTACCTTATTTTCCACAAGGACAAAGTTGCTCTTAGGAGCAACCCTTTCCTCATGCCGATGGTAGTTAATGAACTTTCACTAAACCAGACCATTAACCTACCAGTTTTCTACCCTCGACCACAAAATTCCTCAGAAAGGACTCTTCATTCCTCGGATGTCCACAGACAAGTGAGATATTACCAAGACAAAACCAAACCTATTAGAAAGCCAGATCAACTTTTCATCTCCTTCCACCCAAGAGCTCTAGGGAAGGCAGTCTCCAAGCAAACCATCTCTTCATGGATTTCAAAATCCATTACCTTATGCTACTCTTACCATGGTAAATCTCTGCACGGTCAAGTCAAACCTCACTCCACCAGGGCAGCTGCTTCGTCAGTTGCCCTTTTCAAGGGAATTGACGACACTTCCATCCTGGAAGCTACCACCTGGAATTCTGTCCACACCTTTTCCAAACATTACAAACTGGACCTAGTCTCTAGAGCTAGGGCAGGGTTTGCTAGGTCCATCCTCCAAGGACTCTTTGACCAGGGAACCCAATACTCCACCCAGAACCATACCTAAAAGCTCTGGTACTCTCCCTACTGTTATGAATACTGCAGCATGTGAATAGAAGGACATAGATTAATTGTGTAAGAACTTACCATAACCTTAGATTTCCGTCTCTTCCATGTTGCAGTATTCACTCTCCCCACCTACCCTCTACCTTACCAGCTTACATACCATGCTGACTTGTGGGGACAGAACCCTTCATTCCTCCAGTTTTCCACTAAACACAAACTTCCTGCTACCCTGACTCTAGCCTACATGTAATTCTAAGGGCTGCTTTGGTACCCTTCTACCCACAGGAGTACTACTGTATGCAGCAGTTCATTCTGAAGAGGGTGCGTGCAGACATCACCTTTATACCAAACGTTGGTTTATGGCCCTGACAAGGGACATCACACGTACCCTCCTGAAGCAAAGACTTGGTTTACTGGCCAGAAGGCGGCACTGCAGGCAGCAACTCCCTACTGTTATGAATACTGCAACATGGAAGAGAAGGACATCTAAGGTTATGGTAAGTTCTTACATAACTATTCTTTTGAAAAATTTGGCTAAGGAACTATTTTACAACAAAATATAGCAAAAAAAAAAAAAATATGGCAGTAAAAAATAATAAGTAAGTAAAACACAACAATGTTACAGAGAGCCCATTCTCTAAGAGCAATAATGCCCTCCGGGGTGCGTGTTAATGTGTAATTAATGCCCTTAACACCCCTGGGCGAATGTTACTTGCACATTAATACACCCTGTCGGGCATTATTACTTACATGTACCAGCCTATGTTACATGCAGGCAGTACTGCATGGGACTACATTTAGAAGATCTGAATAAAATGAATACCAAAGATGAAGATTTCATATACATGTACTTACATAAATAAATATATAATCTGAAGTTGTTAATCTTCTTCCTATTCATCACTGATGGGTTCTGTTTTGAGCCCTCAGAACTGAGTCGGCCTTATACCAAGCTTGCGTGCACCAAAAAAACTCGAGCTAAGCTTCTACCCACAATGCCCTTTGCTCATTTACCTCAGATCTTATTTGCCGCACAGCCATATAGCAGTGTTTCACTGAGTTCTTCAGCTAAGTGATTTTTTCTGATAAATTTACAAGTTTTGTAAAAGTTTTTTCCTGTTTATAGTCTGTTCTTGATATCTAGTATTGTTTCAGCTCTACCCACAGGTATCTCTTTCTTACCATTGTTGGTATTTTCTAACTTTCTACCCTTGTGGTATCTTGTTACCATTGTTGGTATTTCCTCTCTTTCTTCATTTCCTCCACTTTCCTCACTCTTTCCCTTTTGCGTGAGTGTGTGTTCTGGGATGTCTGAAAAGAAGGGAACTACGGGTGCTAAACACTACTCTTCTTGCAGTGGTAAACTGCTGAATAGTGACCTCCATGAAGTGTGTGTGTACTGTTTGGGGGTTCCGCATTTGTCGACGAAACCCCCGTGTGACATTTGTGCTAACTTCAGTCAGCGGACGCTGAATGAATGTCGTAAAAACTGATTTTGAAGGCCCTACTTGCTTCGCCTTTTTGGAGGCTATTTCTGCGACGGAGGTCTCATCCCCTCCTTCTGTGGACAAGAAACGTCCTTGCTCAGACCCCTCTTCACCGGCCAGTGACAGAGGTAAACGTCATAAACACAAGGCCCTTAAGTCCTCCTCAGAGCACCGTTCTGCCTCCTCTGTTCCGACTACTACATCAGCTCCGAGCTCGGCTCCAGCGAAGCTTACCGAAGTCGCCTCGTCAGCGCCTACCCTGGCATCGATGACTACGGTGCCATCTACTGCCTCGGTTCTGATCCGCTTATCTGTTTGTCTCGGCATTGACATCGCCCATTTCTGCTCCGATATCAGTTCCAACAACTACCTCGGAACCGTTTTTGTCATCCACCCCTGTTGTAACTTTGGCTCTGAGCCCGTTCATAGCTCCAACCATACCATTGTTACCGGTTTCGAAATTGGAATCGTTGGTGCCATTCCGTGATGCACCACAGACCCGATATTCGTCGACTGTGGACCCTTTGCCAGACAAGCCTGCAGCCCCTCAGGGGCATCGGTGAGATCCACCAGGAGCGTTTCCGAATTGGATGTGGTACAATTTCAAATCCACCTAGACCCTATCCCACTCCAGGCTTTGGGTCTATTATTCCAGCAATCCCTACTTACTCTCCTCCCTTGCATCCCTCGGTTCCAAGGCTCATTTATCCAACTTTTTCTAGAGGACCCCCTTCCTCTGCGCCGACAATGACACTGTCTGAGGCCCCGAGACCCCTTTGGGTGTCTGTTCCATCAGAACCCATCCTTCCTCAATCTCATGCTTGGGGGGGTGGAACCTCCGGTTCCGGTCTCTGTTCCAATGGTATTGTCAGTCCCGACTTCGAATCAGAGGGTGACTACCGCTACGGGTCTGCTTGAGGCTCTGTCCCGGGAGGCGGACTGTCTGGAACTGGGTGTGACCCCGGTTCTGGTTTTGTCTTCGGTTTCGGACTCCCACTCCTCTTTGGGTAGGCCCGCTTTCCGGGTGATGGAGAGGGTGCTTGCTTCTTGCAATTCTCCTCTGTTGGCTATTCCCCCCAGTTCCTACTGAGCCGCAGCTGTCAAAGACCACACTGCCCAGGACTCCAAGAGCACAAGGCCCAGGAAACCCCTACCCAGGGTATTTCCCTTTCTGAGTCTTCTTCGGATGCTCCCAAAGAAGAATCCCCTCGGAAATGGGTGTGAAAGAGGAAACACATGGACTCCTCAGAGGAGTCCCTCATAGAAGATATGGACTACGATGATGGGGAAGGGTCCCCACGGTCAACCCCTGATGATGTCTCCTTCGGAAAAATCATGGAAATCTTGAAACAGAGGGGTGACTGGAAGTCCTCCAACCCTTTCTCGGAGGAATCCGTATTCCTGCAGGCCTTTCCCTCTCAGCCCTCTACTTCTTGGGTGACCCCCCCCCCCCACGATGAGTTGGTTAAACTCATCGTGCAACAGGCATGGAAGAACCCTGACTCCATTGAGGCCATCCCCAGGAAATCAGGCAAGGTACTGTCCCCTCTAAAGGATCAACCCAATTGGTCTAGAGGTTTGCCAGTGGACGCTATGGTGGTGGCGGCAGCAGCCACGAAAAAGGACCTTGCAGAAGAGAGTTCTGCTGTTCTCCCGCCCAGCAGAGAGTCTTGAGCAGTGGACAGGTTAGGGAAGTGAGTTTTTGCATCAACGACCTTTGCAGTTAGGTCTCTGAACTTTTTGGCACATTTTACGAGGCTCCAGAGAGATCTTATCTTCGAACTCTCCAGAAACCTCGCGGGCCAAGTATCGGATGGAGCACAAGATAAAGTTGCTTCCCAACTTGCCACCCTAGAATCAATATCTAATTCATCCATGAGGTTGCTGTCACACGCAACTAAAGGAGCAGCTAGAGCTGTGGGTGCAGGTGTAGGCTGGATGTACATTTGTGACCTCGCAGACTCCAAGTTTTCCTTTCTAAATGCCCTTATCGAGCCATCAGCTCTGTTTGGTGCTAAGGTCAAGGCTACATTAGCCAGGTGCGAGCAAGATGGGAAGACCTTGTCTGCCATTGGCTTATGCTTTTCCAAACCTCAGCATTAATTTTCCAGGAATCAGAGGAGCGGGAAGATGTGGCACAAGAAGACTCAAGGTCTTTACCAAGATGTACGTGGTGAGGACTCCTCCAGAGGCAGAGGGGGTTCCAGTAATGGAAGACATCCCTTTCGGGGCAGAGGGGGTCCTTGGAACCAGGGCCCCAAAGATTCGTTTTCTGGTAGACCATATCAGCGCTCCTGAGGTGCTGCCCGATTGTTTTCTTCTGGAAGCAGTCTGGGCGCATTTTTCTCTGCACCAAGCTGCCTAGTTCTCCATTACAAATGATCAGTGGGTGCAGAGAATCATTACCAGAGGCAACCATATTCCCCTAATAGCTTATCCAAGACCTCCGAAATCTCTTCCCGATGTTCCACTTAGTCAAAGGGAGGAGGCAGCTTCTGAAATACGAAAGCTATGTCAAAAACGAGCAATCAACAGGACCCCCCAGATCAGGGTTCTACTCAAGATTCTTTTTGGTGCAAAGAAAACAGGGGACTGGAGGCCCATTCTGGATCTCAGCCAACTAAACAAATCGGTAGTTCAGGCCAAATTCCACATGGTCACGATTCAAACCATCCTCCCCTTTCTGCAGGAGGGTGTGTGGATGTGCTTATTAGATGTCCGGGATGCGTATTACCATATCAAGATGGACAAGTGCTCTAGGAGCCTCCTTCGCTTCTGGTTGGGAGCCAATCACTACCATTTCAGGGCCCTGCCTTTCGGTCTCTCGACGGTCCCCAGAGTGTTCACAAAATGCCTTGCAGTGGTAACAGCTTATCTGAGACTCCAGGGATTCCAGGTGTTTCCATACCTAGACGATTGGCTCCTCTCTGCACCCACCAAGCATCTTCTGATCAGGGCCCTCTGCTACACCCTGGTTCTAGCAGAGTCGCTAGGCATCACCATACATTGGGAGAAATCCAACCTTCAACCCTTACAACAACTGGAATTCATAGGGGCAATATTCAACACCCAGTCAAGCCTGATCTCACTTCCTCTCCACAGGCTTCAGAGACTAAGGACACAAGTTCAAGTGATACTCTGTTGAAGAAAGGTGTCTGCAAGGGAAGCCCTCCAAGCCTTGGGATCTATGGCTGCAGCCATCCCTATAGTTCCCTTAGCCAGACTACAACATGAGATTTACTGCAATGGCTCCTTCAGGCCAAGTGGATACCCAGTCTTCAACCCCGAGCTCACAGATTCTCATCACCAACACTTGCAAACTAGATCTCCTCTAGTGGATGAGTACGGACGAAAATCTTTGGTGTCACCCCTTCCAGTCTCCTCAGCCCAGCACCACGGTGACCATGGATGCTTCCCTGATGGGGTGGGGGGCCACTTCCAGGGAAAGTCAGTCCAAGGAACGTGGTCCGATGTAGAGGTCAACTTGCATATCAATGTCCTGGAGTTAAGAGCGGTGCTATTGGCGTTGCAAGCTTTTCATCCGCTCCTTCCATCTGGAGCAATTGCGGTCCAGTCGGACAACATGTCTGTGGTGTGGTACATAAACAAATAGGGGGTAAGATTTGGTCCCTCCCTATGTCGAAGCCATGAGAATCTGGCAGTGGACGATAGCTTCCAACCACTTTCTGATCGCAACGCATATCCCAGGGAGCTCCAACGTGATTGCGGACAGGCTGAGCAGATGCACACTTCATCTTCACGAGTGGTCTCTCAACCCAAGTGAGGCAGCGGAAATTTTCAGCCGTTGGGGCCAGCCATGCTGCAACCTTTTTGCTTCTCCCTCAGACACAAAATGCAGCAGCTACTTTGCCCCCCCCCCCCCTCGGGGAGTCACCGAGAGATGTTTTGATCCACAATTGGCCCACGGGTCTCCTTTATGCTTATCCTCGGATTCCTCTAATTCCCCTTGTTCTAAGGAAAGCTGTTCAGTTGAGAAGCAAAGTGATCCTCATTGCCCCGTTCTGGCCTCCTCAAGTGTGGTTTCCCTTCCTTCGACCTCATCTGTTAGAGCCTCCTTGGATCCTAGACACTCGTCAGGACCTCACATCTCACCCGCAAGGACGGACTCCCCCGAATCTGTCCACTGTCAAGCTGACAACTTGGTTTCTCCACTTTCGTTAGTTGCCAGGCAGGAAACTCTTCTCTTCACCCGTCTGTGATATTATCTTGGCCTCTCATAAACCATCAACCAGGAAAACTTTACAGGGACAAATGGAAAAGATTCTCTATCTGGTCATGTAATCAGAAGCTAGACCCATTCTCAGCCCCCATAGCCACTATTCTTCATTATATGGCTGAACTGTTCGACAATGGGGCCTCAGCTTCCACCATTCGAATCCATCTAGCAGCTGTTTCCAACTTCCACCATGTGTCTGATGGAGTGCCACTTATTTCCTCTCGCCTTTGCAAGACCTTCCTCGAGGGTATTTTCCACAGCAGGCCTCCCATCAGACAGCCGGTGGAGGCATGGAATCTGTTCTGGGTTCTGCAGTCTCTTTCTCTGCCCCCTTTTGAGCTGGCTGCGACATGTGATCTAAAATTCCTGTCATGGAAATCCTTATTTCTGGTAGCTATAACTTCAGCCAGAAGAATTTCTGAAATACAAGCATATTATGTATCAAGAGGCCTTATCTGATCCTTTCATAAGGACAGAGTATCACTTCGTACTAGCCCATCCTTTCTCCTCAAAGTGGTTTCTGATTTTTCGATTAACCAGTCCATTGACCTCTCTGTGTTCTTCCCAAATTACTCTTAACAAGGGAGAATACTGCCTACATTCCTTGGATGTTCATAGACAATTAAGTTTCTCTCTGGACAGAACTAAATCCTTTCGCAAGTCGGACCAGCTTTTCATTTCCTTTGCGGGTCCTAGAATGGGAGGCGCAGTATCGTAAGTTACTTTGTCTAAATGGCTCAGGGATTGCATTGCTTTCACTTATGGAGGGATCTAAGCCTGGCCAAATCAAAGCTCACTCAACTAGGGCTATTGCAGCATCTGTTGCCTTCCACTCTAGGACCTCCATGGATGACATTTGTGCAGCTGCCATTTGGACTAAGCCCCATACCTTTATCAAGCATAACAAATTGGATCTGATCTCCAGGGGAAGAGCGGCCTTTGGTTCAGTGGTTCTCAGGAATGTTCTTCCATAAGGGCCACCGAGGTTCTCCAAGTAGCTGGGGACTCTGTCCCATCAGTGATGAATAGGAAGAAGATTAACAACTTCAGATAAAGAAGTTATGTCTTACCATAACGTTCCATCTGAGTTGTTTATCTTCTTCCAGTCATCACACCCTCCCACCGACCCCCTCCTAGGGTTCCTGGTGGATCTTCTGGGTCTTTGTGGTGTATTCTGCGCAGAGATGGCCTCTGATTTTTTTCTTCTATATGTTGCATGCAAACTCGATCTGAGGTAACTGAGCAAAGGGCATGTGGTAGCAGCTTAGCTCGAGAGTTTTTGGTGCACACAAGCTTGGTATAATTACGACTCTGTTCCGAGCCCCATCAGTGATGATTGGAAGAAGATCAACAACTCAGATGGAAAGTTATGGTACGACAACTTATTTTTTATTTATTTTATATAGCCTAGTGATTCTGAGTGGTTAACAATATCTCATTATTTCCAAATAACCCACAGAAAACAGCTGACAGGTTGTTTTATAACATTTTCTGGCTTTGAAGTGTACAATGCCGAAACCAGCAAAACATTCAAAAACTAAAACAGGTATAAGAACAGGAACCTGCCCCTCTCTGCTTCAAGTCTTTATTTTTATCCTATTGTGTACCAAAAATAGCAGCATTCATTTCCAGTCTAATCCAGAAGTACTTCTGAAATAGTCTAATAAATTATGTAAAATTAGTCCATTCACGACAAGTATAGCAGTTAGATTATAATTCATGCTGCAGTAAAGAAAGCCAGTTTGGTAAAACTACAGGAGCACTACCTACCCAGATGTAGAACCAGCAGAAGTAGAACTTCTTCAGAAATTACATTTAATTTCAGCTCATAAAATGAACTAAAATTAATATCAATATACCATCATATTCTGTAATGGAAACCCTTTACTTGCTTTCTTACTTATTTATTATGATGAGCAGAATTTCTTATTACAAACCTAGAAAACGGTAGATACAGAGATAATACTTTGACAAGAATTTGGGTGTACAACAATGTGTAGGTGTGAGATTTTGTTTGACTAGTGAATGGGTTATTTATAAGCACAATGTTTGGAAAACTGAGCTTTTTGATTTGCAAGTCAAAAATTTACTGAAACACATTAATTTTGTTTGGGTTGGTCCTTCATATGTCTCCTGTAACAAGTACTGTTTTCTGCACACGTCAGCAGAAATGTAGAGTGTTTGCATTCCTGAACCACTTTTCTAGTTGATAATCTTTCTCTTTCAATCTTCTACCCACAAAGGATTAAGAGCATGGGGGTGGGGCACTTTTGCTAAATGCAGAAAGGTATGACCAAAAGTATTTACAGCCACATTCAGGAGTACTGTGAAATAATGGGAGAGGCTCTGTGACATTTACTTACATAATCAAAAGCCTGAGATGCAGTAAATATACTCTGAAACTATATGACACAGGCTGACCTGTCTTACAGGTAAAAGGCAAACATTATACAAAAGTAAACACCCACCCAAGTTTCTCTAAAATTATACAAAAATAAACACCCACCCAAGTTACTAGTCAGAAAGTTAAATTCTTCATTTAAATGCTGAAATTATTTGACCTCTTAAATAATGAAATAAAGAATTAATTATACAAAAAATGGACATTAAGATTCAAAAATGTGCATGCTGATTGGGCAAACTAGTCAACGTGCTCGTAAGTCCAGCATCCCACCCAAAAAGAAGTTCTGTCAAGCTAAATTTCTTGGCATTAGTAGCCAAGAATTGAACATTTTTTTTCTTTTTTTTAAAAATGCACTTCCCTTCACTAGTAAACTACTCCATTGAGCAGAATAATGCAACGTATTAAAAAAAAGTTTGCAATTTCTTTGCAGGGAGCATTTCCACAGGAAGCTCCTCTGCATACAGTAAAAAAAGAGAAAGAAAGTAAAAACACTTCCCTTACCTCAGTCAGTGGAGCAGAATAATGCAACACACTTAAACTCATGATTTAGCGTTTCTACAAGCAGCCCCACTGTTTACCTCTTGCCTTCCCATATACACATCTCCCATTGCTTACTGATTTCCTTCTTCAGTTGTTTGTCTTTTCGGCCTTTCCCGGTTAGGGGTCGCCACAGCAGAACTCCGGCCCGCTAATGATTGGCAGTAGATTTATATGCTGCCGAGTTGCCAGCCCGACACCCAACCTTCAGCGAAGGCACGCCCATTCACACATGTCTTTCGGAGGCCACTTGACTGCAGGGAAGACATGCAGACTCCACACCGAAGGCACTCCAGTCGAGAATCGAACAGAAGGCACTCCAGTCGAGAATCGAACAGGAGAACCTCTTGCTGTGAGGCAACAACACTACCGCTGTACCACCACATTCTTCAATGATGTTTCAGAAAACTGCAACGTTTAGCAGACCACAATATGAGGCAAACTTTTCTGCATTCTGTAAACATCTCAGTAAACAAGATTTGAACAAAACTCCAAACAAAACATCCCACATCAGACAAATTTTTGTTAAAAAGAAAAAAAAAAAAAAAAAAGCGGTAAAAGTGTCGATGTATAGCCATAGATCATACACAGTAGAAATCAAGGATGCTTCAGATTACCAGAAAAAAGTGGAAGAGCTCTAAAGTGCAATTATACAATGACATTATTTATAAAAGGTAAGGTGTTTTTCCCCCTAAACAATGTTGTATAATAGGAATGATCCATTCTTGTGTGTGGGTAACATAGGATTTACCCACCGTTGCCTTTGTTTAATCACTGGGACTTCACCCTCATGATCAAACCACATCAGCCATAAGTAAATCCTGTTTTACCCACACCCAGCTATGAACTACTGCTAAAGTAATCAGCTGTGAAATTGTTGCCGATGTAGGTTTAATTCTCATACTCGAGTTCCATGTTGTGTGGCAGAGCCTAAGACACTTAAGCAAACTCAAGTTCACAAGTCACAGCGGGTTCAATTACTAAATATCAACCTAGACTGAATAAAATCAATATATGTGTGCAAATGTTTAACTTGGAACAAAAATATTTATTAATTATAATGTAAACATGCAGATTCTGAGCCTCAACTCCTGAGTGGAGACTTCTTTATTAAAACCCTGTGACTGAAGTGTATTATATTTAAATATGTTGTCTTCTGTAAGTTCAAAATGGGATAATTTACCATAAAGTACACATCTTACACTTCTTGTTTCACTATATATATAAAAACATAATTTTACATTATTGTCCGTCTTCATAATGGCAGCATATTTCTGTCTTAATCAAAAAACATATCCTGTAGCTTAATTCTAAATGGCATCTGTGCTCACTTTTGGAAGGTCACTGTACCAGTTTATATCTCAGTGGTACAACTCATTATTTGACACAGTATTATATTCGGTAGACTTTGAACAAACTGCCTGAAGTACAGATGGGTACAACAGTTCCTTACTAGAAAAATCAGGGAGATGGAAAATTTGAACTATTCACAAAAGCTTTGAGAATTGTCGTTTTATTCTGTTATGTCAGTGGTTAGTAGTCATAAGTCATTTGCACATGTGTGCAGTGCACAAACGTAGGACAGCTCAGAGTCAGCATTCAAAAAGCAAGTTACTGTGTTTCTTCACTCTCCTTTCCTGTACGTATTATGCATATATATTCATAAACCTACACAAACACACACACACACACATATATATATATATATATATATATTACATCCATCCTTGACCCCTTTCTGCACATGGGGTCAGGGTGTCACGTTTACATATTAATGTGTGTGTGTGTAATATATATATATATATATATATATATATATATATATATATATATATATATCTATGTAAAACATTTCTATTGTATATAAAAAGTCTTTCAGCTTTTCCCGGTTAGGGGTCGCCACAGCAGAACACCGGTCCGCTCATGATTGGCAGTGGATTTTTACAGTGCTGAGTTACCAGCCAGATGCCCAACCTTCAATGAAGGCACGCCCTTTCACGCTCGCACCTACCTGCATGTCTTTAGCATCACTTGACCACGGGGAGGACATGCAGACTCCACACAGAAGGCACTCCAGCCAAGAATCGAATGGGAGAACCTCTTGCTGTGAGGCGACAACACTAACTGCTGCACCACTGCGGCTATTGTGCTAACCGCCACACCACTGCGGCCATCAATTGTATATAACCATATTGCATAACTGTGTATGTATATATTCTAAATTGTATTGTATATTTTGCTCATTTGGGCCCGGGTCATAACTGAAAAGGGTCTTAGGACCGGCTTTCTTATCTGGTAAACAACCAGAAAATAAAAGAATAAATAAAAGAAACAAAAAGTCATATATAAATGAATGTATAATAGGGTCATAGGTGTGTAATAACCACTACTGTGGTATTTTTAAGCCTGTCCATGCATCCCAAATGTCTGACAAGTTCTGGTACCCTTCATAAGTGTAAGCAGGGGCTTGGGGATGAAACTTTTATAAGTAGGGGCCCTTGAGATGAACCATTTCATTTACAGGATGCCTGTGTCCATTAGAGACATGCATGACAAGCCAGGGATGAATTTCTTCTTCCCCATCCAGTTGGTCCAAATTACACTTAAGTTAGGTTGGGGAGTGTGACGATTGGGGAGAGATGGGCAAAGGCTGCCAGCCTAGTCAAATAGAATTTGATACATAATTCTATCAACTGTATAAATAAATGTAAAATACAGGCATGTTTTCTTGATGATGATAAATGTAAAATGCAGGCATGTTTCTTGAGTGTAAAGAATACTGTGAAATGTGGAACTGCAAAATATGTGACAACATTGCACTCTACTGGCCCAGTGAAGCATGTTGTGACCCTTTCATGTTAGAATTTGGCTCCACTGCGGCTGGATGAATGTTTCATGCCCATTGTTTTAAGGCTAAAGTTTATGACCAGAATTTAGATGTGGAAGGTGCTTTATTGCTCTAGTTTCTGTTAGAATATACATGCGAAATGTCTTCTATTGTTGGAAGTTTCTGTGCAGGTGTTAGATTGCTAAATAATGCAGATGTCCTTCAAGAATGCAACTGCAGTCCTGACATATGGGTTGTCCTGCCTCAGGCAGCCCCAAGGTCAGCCGGATTCCAAAGTCTGGGTCCGGCGTCGGCTGATGTCGCCTCTTCCCCGACGTCAGAGCGGCTGGGGTATAAAAGCATCAGGCGACGCCATCTTCTTCAGTCTTTCTTGCCGCGCAGTGCCCGAAGTAGAAGCAGTTCGCAAGTGCCGGTCGGCCAGCTCCTGTGTTTTCAGTTACCGAAGTCATCAAAAAGCTAAGTACCCCGTTGGGGAACCTTTTCTTGCCTCAGCCGATGTCAGATAAAACTGCAAAAGTTAATAATTGTTTGCCTTGTGGTAAACAAATACCTCCTAAGGACTTCCATTCTTACTGCCTTCCCTGCCTGGGCCCAGACCACAACGTCTCAGCCTGTGCTGCCTGTGCTTGCTTCAATAAGCGCACTCTCAGGCGTCGGGCAGAATTTGCTGAAGACTTTTTTGGGGAAAATTTCTCCTATATCATGCCGTCGGAACAACCGACAACACATATTTCCATAAAACGGAAGGACCGGGACCGACATTCTCGGCCCGCGACTTCCTCCAACGACACGCCAAAGCCTACCGCGAGTGCATCGGCCTCTTCGGAGGCGGTAATTCAACCGCTTCAGACCAATGACACCGCTTTACCGCACATTTCGGTCCCGGAGGTTACTCTGGTGCCGGTTGTTGATTTTCCTACTGAAACCGAAGCCCAGGACATACCTGACACCATACCGGTGGATAAAGTTACTCCAGCACGTGGGGCAGCTAGGCCTCCGGTCCCTATGTCCAAGGCCTACACACGTGCTAAGGCTGCCAGCCAGGCTAAGGCTCACCCTCCTAAATCCTTTTCCCAGGGTTCCACTTCTGATAAACAGATCTTGACTTTAGCTGCAGATCTAATTTATTTAATCAGAGGCTCTCAGGCACATCCAGACAGAGGTTCTCAGCCGCCTGCCGATAAAAGGCCTAGGGTTGAGCAGACAGATACCCTTTCCTCAGATGAAGCCTCTGGGGACTCGGACCATTCAGATTCCCAGGAAGAAACCTTCCAGGCCTACGAGGATTCTGATGCTGATGAATCCATTCCCTCTGCCTCTCCTCCAGAGGATATTTCTTTCGGGGAAATTCTTCACTCCATGAGAGAGCATTTTCAGTGGCAGGGCCAGGATTTCTCTGACTCCAAGAAAAGGCTACGTACTTTCCTTAAGTTACCCCAGCACAGGCCTTTAGCTATTCCACCAGTGTTAGATGTATTGGATGATGTGTATTCAGACTCCAGTGCTTCCCCAGATTCTCTCCCTCCTGCTCCTGTCAAACCAGACAGATATTACAGGGTTCCTGAAACTCATAAGCATCTCTTTAAGGCCCACTCTGTGGATCTAGAAACTATTTCTCAGGGGCCCAAAGGAGTGGCCACCTCCACGGCCAAAAACCCTTTACCCGCAGACAGGGAATCTAGGTCTTTGGAGAGATGGGGCAAAAAAGTTTATACCTCATCCACCCTTGCCATGAGGGCACTTAACTGTCTTTTTCATATGTTTCAGTATCAGGATTTCTTGATGGATGATTTGCAGAAAAAGTTAGCCTCTCCTGAGCCTTTAGATGAAAGGCCTTGCAGGATTTGGTTCATAATACTCAGCAGGTTAGCAATCATTTTCTTCAGTGTGGTTATGATGCATTGGAAGCTTCATGTAGGGCAGCTATGACAGGGGCCGTCATACGTAGACATGCTTGGTTGAAAGAACAGGCATTGCCAGATCATGTTAAAGTAAAGCTCCTAGATGCACCTCTGGAAAAACAGAAGCTTTTTGGTGCTAATGCACAGGATGTGTTGAAATCTATTGAGGAAAAGGCTAAATCAGTACAAACAGTCAAAGATTTCCTCCAGGTTCAGCAGGAATTGGCCTTCAGAGAATTGGTCCTTTCCAGACACTGACAAGTTCCAAAGGGGAAAAAGCAGGCGTGCTCGAGGTAGAGGGCAATACCAAGGCTCCTACAGGGGCCGCCAATGGCAACCAACTAATCAGAGAAGTGGCGCAGGGACTTCTACTGCTCCACAGGGACAATCACAATGACTTGCCTTTGACACCACCGACCAAGGCTCAAAGAGAAGCACCTTTAGGCGGAAAATTATCCTTATTTTCAAAGAATTGGCACGTTTTAACAAAGGACAAATGGATTCTGGACATAATAGACAAAGGTTACAGGTTCCACTTCCATACCTTACCAACAAGACAAGGCATGCCAAACCTGCCACAAAATCAAAGGGCAGAGGCACTCCTACAAGTTTCAAACCTGTTACAGATCAAAGCAATAGAAAAGGTTCCTCCTCAGGAACAAGGCCAGGGATTCTACTCAAGACTGTTCCTTGTTCCAAGAAAAGAAAAGCAATGGAGGCCTATACTGGACTTGTCCGCTCTAAACACTTTTCTCATTGTGACAAAATTCAAAATGCTGACGTTACAGCAACTTCTTCCCATGCTGGGCAAGGGGTCTTGGCTGGTTACTCTGGACCTCAAGGAGGCATACCTGCATGTCCCAATCAGACACAGTTGCAGAAGATACCTCAGATTTCTTGCAGGGTCAGAGCATTATCAATTCTCAGCATTGCCGTTTGGCTTATCTACTGCACCCAGAGTATTCACGAAATGCCTGGCATCAGTAATTGCACATTGCAGACTCCAGGGGATACAAATATACCCTTACCTGGACGACTGCCTTATACAAGCGGACAGCAAACAAGCCTTGATAAGAAACTTGGACTATGTCATACACTTACTACAGGCTTTGGGATACACAGTCAACATTCAAAAATCAAGACTACTGCCATCCCAACAAATAATTTTTCTAGGAGCCAAACTGGACACAAACTCACAAATGGCTTTCCTCACAGAAGAAAAACAAGAACAATTACCAGATTACTTCAAAAGTCTAGCAAAGCTCACCCAGATGACTGCAAGTAAAATCCTGCAGGCCCTGGGTTTCATGGCATCTTGCATTCTTCTGATTCCACTGGCAAGACTACACATGAGAAAACTACAATGGTATCTAAAAAGTTTATGTTCTCAACACAGCCACAACTTAGAAGAAATTATACCACTCATTCCATGTCTTCAAAAGGAATTTTTGTGGTGGGCACAAGCAAGTCAATTAAACAAAGGCATGTCTTTCAACAAACCTCAAGCAAGTCAAACCATTACAACGGACGCCTCAGATCATGGATGGGGGGCGCACATGGAGGGCAGATGCATGCAAGGGCAATGGACTCCCAGGGAAATGCATCTGCACATAAATCTAAAAGAGATGTTGGCAGTGATTCATGCAATCGAGGCTTTCGAAAAATTTCTTCAGCAAGGTCATCTGCTAATAAAGACAGACAACACCACTGTCATGTGGTACATTAACAAACAGGGAGGCACTCATTCTTACCCCCACTGCAGACTAACAATGACTCTTTGCGAAAAGGCCCTGAAACTGAACTTACAGTTGCAATCCCAGTTTGTTCCAGGCAAGGACAATGTTCTGGCGGACAGTCTAAGCAGAAACATTTTGGAACCGCACGAATGGATGCTGCATCCAGACATTTTTTCACAAATAACTCATGCATGGGGAAGGCCGGGCATAGATCTCTTTGCCTCTCACCTCAATCATCATCTGAAGAAGTTCTGTTCGAGGACACACCATCCTCAAGCCTGGAGAATGGATGCTCTCTCCTTCAGCTGGAATTCTCTGACAATCTATGCATTCCTACCTCTACCATTAATGACCAAGGTGTTACTGAAGATCAAAGCAGAACAACCAAAAGGTATTTTGATAGCTCCAGACTGGCCAAGGCAGCACTGGTATCCATTACTAAGGAGCATATCTCGCACCAAGCCGTGGCCCCTGCCTCAATGGCCTCTGCTTCTAACTCAGCACAAATACAGGACTGTTCATCCCAACCTGCAAACTTTGCAGCTGACAGCTTGGAGGGTCCCATGACTTCCACCCATATCTCTCTCTCTCTCCAAAAATGTTCAAGAGATCTTACTGGAAGCACGCAGACCTTCCACCAGAAAAACTTATTCAGCCAAATGGAAGAGATTCATCACCTGGAATGCCAACAAGGGTCAGGATGTATCAGTAATAAGCATACCACAGATACTGGAATACTTGGCAGAAATGCTTCATTAGTGGCCTTTCATATTCTTCCATAAAAATACACGCTTCAGCAATCTCAGCAAAATACAACTGCGATCCACCTGTGTTTTCACATCCTTTGCTAAGACAGTTTCTAAGAGGGATAAAGAATATCAAACCTCCCAGGAAACCACCAGTGCCTGCATGGGACCTCAACTTTGTCTTGGAAAAATTAACTCTTCCTCCTTTTGAGCCAGCAGCATCTTCAGAAATGCAATTTCTCTCCTGGAAAACAGTTTTTTCCTGTTGGCAGTTACCACAGCAAGAAGTCTCGGAGATACAGGCCCTCATGGCAGTACCTCCATTCCTCATTTTTCATCAGGACAGAGTTTCTTTAAGAACCAATCCTTCATTCATGCCAAAAGTGATATCCAGGGTGTCTCTAAATCAAGCAATTCACCTGCCTACTTTCTTTCCCAATCCTCAAAATAAAGGGGAAAAGCTGCTGCACACTTTGGACATACACAGACAATTACGCTACTACTTGGACAGAACAAAGGCCAACAGAAAGTCTGACCAACTATTTGTAGCTTACGCTGCTGGAGTGCAAGGAAAGGTAATTTCCAAACAAACAATTTCAAAATGGATTGGACACTGCATCAGATTCTGTTACTCTTTCCATGGAAAAGGTGTGCCAGCCGATATCAGGCCACACTCCACCAGAGCTATAGCCACCTCCACAGCCTTTCTAAGAGGGGTGGCTACAAAGGACATTCTAGAAGCTGCTACATGGAGCTCCGTGCATACATTTTCCAAACACTACAACCTGCCTTTATACTCCAGATCCCGAGCAGGCTTTGCTTCGGCAGTCCTGCAGGGCATTTTAGCTACACCATCTTTTTCTTGGATCCTACCACCCCCAGCTTGGCTATGGTATTCAAGCTACATGTCAGGACTGCAGTTGCATTCTTGAAGGACATAGTACAGTTTTGTACCTACCATAAATGTAGATGTCCGATAGATATGCAACTGCAGTCAGGTTTACCCTCCCTCCTACCCCTCTGTAATTTTACTTTTTTGGGTCCACTACCCCTTTTCCAACTTAGCTGGGGATAGCTTTTATGGTGTATCTGTTTATTACTATTGTGCATGTCTGGAATTTTATCCATTCTCTAAATTTAGCCTTCCTTGGAGGGCACCTGGCATCTGGGGCAAGAAACACTGAAGAAGATGGCGTCGCATGATGCTTTTATACCCCAGCCGCTCTGACGTCGGGGAAGAGGCGACATCAGCCGACGCCGGACCCAGACTTTGGAATACGGCCAACCGAGGGACTGCCTGAGGCAGGACAACCCATATGTCAGGACTGCAGTTGCATATCTATCGGACATCTACATTTATGGTAGGTACAAAACTGTACTTTTGTTTGTCTGGGAAAACCTTAGTGTCAAAAATGATGTAATTTGGGGAGGGACCCAGCAAACCTGTTTGTTAGTAATGTTTAAATACTATTTCTGAGAAGAGACTGGAAGCATTTTTACTTTGGATATCTAACTTATCAGCACTCTGCCTTGTGCTCACATAAGTGTTAGCACTGTGATTTCTTGTCGGAATAGTTAAAGCTAGTAAAGATTAATTAGGTATTTTTCTTTGAAATCAGACCTGTCCTACTACATTATTTTAAGTTTCTGTATGATCTCTGAACTCTTAGATTTCTCTGTGGTGTAGTAGTTTTGTCTTGTGTTTTAATTATTTATTATTAAATATTTTTAAAACCTTTGTGGCTGTTTTGTGTAGAGATAAGCTATAAAGTACATTGCATATTTATAGAGGTTATTGTAATAGGCCACTGTCAAGTAAGCCTTGACTGTTAGTCATACTACCATTGGGTATTAATATTGCACAGTAATAATTGGACACCCTTTTAAGGGCCTTTTAGTAGCTGATATTAACTGGGTGGTGGCAATAATTGCTACCGTATAGTCTGGGTAAAGGGGCACAGCTGGAGAATCTGTGTCGGCCTTTCCCAGGAGTGTCTGTGAAGTTGTATAAATAGTTCTCTCAAAGTGTGTGTGTGTTGTGTCAGCTACATGGCAGAGACACGAAGCACTTGTTGGACAGAGAGGGTACTGGAGGTTTTAGCTTGCCCAGTTAGGCTGAGACTTGGACCCTATAGCTGTGCCAGTGGGGAGTCTTATTGGGGACCTGGTGAGCAAGGGAGCAACCAGGGAAGTTGTACTTTACTGTGTGTATTAGTTATCCTTTACTCTTCTAGGAGACAACCTCCCTGGTGTTAGTGATGAGGATTGAGGCTCCTTGATTGCTGGGCAAGGGCACGGTCGTCACAGGGAGGAACTCTGTTTCACATGGATGGGAACCTATTCCAGAGAAAGGGTAATCTCTGGAATGCATACCTGTCTGTCCAGCAGGTCTTATTTATATCACAGTCTCTAGAATGGGTAATTCTAGTGCTGTTTATTTTGTGGCTATACAAGAGGTACGTCAGAGTGTGGTTCAGGGAAGCCTTATATGCCAGGCATAGATCTCCCCTCAAGAACCTATAGAAGGCAGAATACATGGATAGGGCTTTGAGATGGTCTGCATATTACATGTTGTTTATGCACCCTATTCTTTTAGTGAGCAGCCTTTGTGGACATTCCAGTTGTTGGATGTGCCTGGTTAGGAAAATATCAAAGTGGGCATTGTACTCAATGATGGTACTGATGAATGCTGATTGTAGTGGAACAATGACTTCTCTGAACCTAGATGCCATGCCTTTGTTTATAAGTTTCACAGCATAGATTGATTTCCTCACTACTATAGACATGTAATAGTCAAAGGCTAGATTACTGTCTGTGTGTGTCCCCAAGTCCCAGACTACTGGGTCTGCTGGTAGAGGTGTGTTGTCATTATGATAGTTATCAGGGGTGGCTGACTTCCTGAAGGATACTATTATACATTTCTTAGTGTTTAGTTTTAGTTTGTGGTTCTAACACCAGTTGTTTGTCTGTGTCAGCCCTTCTTTGAGAATATTGTCAGTGGGGGATTCTATGACTGCTACTAACTGGGAATTGTCTGCAGATTTGGTCAGCCAGAGATCCTTGAGCTTAGCCTTGACTTCAGAGAAGTAGATGCCAAAAAGGAGGTGTTCTAGGACAGATCCCTTAGGGACTCTGCTGGTGACTGGCCTCTTTGTAGAGGTGGACTCTGATTCTAACTTCCTGGGTCCTGTCCTCTCCACCAAGTGTCATAAGGGTTTATACCTAACCTCTGCAGTGTGTCAACAATGCCCGAGTGAGGTATTGTGTCACATGGCTTGGCCAGGTCAAAGTCGGCAGTGTGAATTATATTGCCTCATCCATTGCTTGTGTGACTTCTCAAAGAAGGCCTCCAGGTTTAATAGATATGGCCTGCCTTTGACAAAACCACACTGGGATGGGTCCAGTGGTTTCCTATGTCATTACTGGTAATTTCCATGATAATTGTTTCCATACATGGCTTTGCATATGAGACTTATGGGTCTGTAGTTTCCAGGGCCTGTAAATGGCCCGCCTCTGTGCAGTGGGATGACAGTTGCTGCTTTCACTTCATGAGATATAAAGCCTGTTTGCATGCTACAGTTAAATAGCGATTCTAGAAGGCCTGTTTCATGCTATTTAGAATGCAGCCAGGGATATTGTCTGGGCCTATCAATACAGTGTTCTTGGCCTTAGAGAGAGCATTGAGGACATGTTCTTTGGTGATGGCATCAAGTATAACTCTCCCTACTATTTCTTGAAGGGAAACTGGGAGGGAGAGAGGAAAAAAGTTAGAGTTGAATTTGTTTGCCAGTAAGTTTACTCTATCTTCTGGCTCAGTATATGTGACTCCTTTAACAATGAATGAAGTAACCAACTGGAGTCCGACCACCACAATAAATGGAAAAATATTTATTTCGGACAAGCGCTTTCACATGTACAAAACACGCTTCTTCAGATCCTTAATACAAGTGATCTACTATGCAGTGCTTATATATACCCACATTAAGTGAATTATCTTTAATTAAACTGTATACTTAACCAATCAACTAATAAAAACAATCAGATAAAACAATCTAAAACATTTTAAAACCATAGCAACCGGAGCTGATTTAAACACCGGATAGAAAAACACTAAATATTCTGCTCCACAGGTCTGCACAAAATGTTTGCATAAAAACTTTTGCATGAAAACAACATAAACCATCTAGGAATAACATAACCCATCTTAAAAAATGCTCTATGAAGCTCTTAACTATGATTGTGTTGAAAACTATGCTTTCAATTTAGTTCATAACTAAACTAAATGTGATGTTCAAAGGCTAATTTATAAAGTCAGCCCCCCTGACTATGGGATGAAATAGCTGCTGGGATTCGCGATCATCCGTAAAATACCCACGCTGACAAAATTACTATCACTGACTGCACTCTGTCCAACGAAGAACCATACATTATATAAGTATATTTTATGTGAAAATGTGTCTCTAAGTCAGCAAAAACGTGTCTCATCCCAATATGAAATACTGTTATGACTGTCATATCAAAAAGACGTTGTAATAAAAGAAAGACGTTGTAATGAAAACAAACGTCATGCAATGTAAAACTATAAAACAAATGTAGATATGTAAAAACAAGTTTGTTAAAACTATTCAAATGAAACGAGCAACATTCTTGTTCTTAAATGTATAAAGTGCTTGTGCATGAATAATTTAATTAATCAAGTTAAGGAACAATACTTTTAAAAGGCATGCCTAAACAAATGTAAAATGCATCTCTCAAAAACAAGTTCGGAGCATATAATTAACTGAGTAATAAAAACCAGTGTGTATGAACCAATACAGATATAAGACTAAGTATAGATCAGAATGTAAATAACCATGAATGTTGACAAATATAAATTGTGATGCAGAGTTTTTAAAGCTCAATATGCAAACATGTATTAATAAATGTAAGCATAAAACATTGTCCGTGTTATAACGCAGCGCATGAACACGTTATAAATGTATATACATGTCTAAAATCTACTCCTATTGTATGAGTTTAAATATAAATATTAGTACAAATCTGTTTAAAACAACTTTAAAAATGTCTACCAAGGCTTAAGCACCACATTCATAAATAATAAATAAATAGATATAAATAAACAACTTAATGGATAATGGTGAGATTGATTTAATAAACCCAATCCAACCATCAAAAATAAAATCTGATGTTCAAAAATCTATTGTGTTTTGTAATGAGCTATATGAAAAACACAAGTACATATAGAAATCTCAATAGAATATGAAAGAGCGGACTCAGTTATTCAATCGATCATACAGTAGACATATATATTTTTATCTGTATTTAGTTACTATTAGGTCTGTTGAAACTCAATGCATTTATATGTAAAGTGACCAAAATATACATAGGTGATAAACCAGCCTTTCGAAGATGTTGCTTGGAAAATATGTATAAATGTTTTCCCAGGAAGAACCATAATAAAAATATTTATTATGTTAAATAACCTTGGATGAATCCCTAACTTACTGATCCATGGTTGGCTTAACCATAACAGGTGTACCATTATTGCTATAACGCCTGCAGTAAAATAGATCATGTTCCCAATGCAACTATAGGATACTCTTGTTTAGCACTGCTTGCTTTTAGTGGAGCCCTCACACTCACATACTGATTTTAAACCTGGCTCATATTGAGCCTTAAGTCTAAAAATCCAAGAGAGTTCAATTTGCCCTAAATCATTAAAGGTGTCTCCCTCTCTCACACTGGGTGTAGCCACCTGTAAGACTCTGAATACAAAAGAATGTCCTGGATTAATCCTAGTATGTTTCGCTAAGGCATTTTTAATGTCACATTTCTTAATGTCATTGACATATTCCTGTATCCTTTCTTTTAGAGTCCTAGTTGTCATTCCAACATAAAAAGCACTGCATCTTTGGCAAGTAGCTAAATATATCAAATTCCTGTTATCACATGTAGCTGAGAAATGTGATTCAAATCTGTAGGTTAATGTAGGATGTTCAAACAATTGATCAATCGTGATCAAACTACATATGTTGCATTTCTTACAAGGAAATGTGCCTAGTCTCTTGTCCTTGTGAGTTCTAGATCTTTTGTTGGAATTGCACGGTTCAATGCATAGTAACCTACTAAGATTTTTACTATTGCGGTAGGTAAAGGCAGGTGTGGGACCCACTAACTCTGCTATCCGTTGGTCAGTTAAAAGAATATGCCAATTTCTGGAAATAACATCTCTAATGTGTTTAATATCACTAGTATATCTCAAATTGAGTCTTACTCTTGAACTATCAAAAGTCCTTCTAACATAGCTAGAATGCTTGTTGGCTCTGACATCTCTGCTTACCGTTTTCCTACCATATAAAACATTGTCTTTAATCTCCTGTACTTTCAATGCGTCAAAACCCCTATCAATGAAGCAGTCTTCCAGAAATTTCCCCTGTTTGTAAAGTTCATAGTCTGTCTTGCATAGTCTTCTAATTCTGATGAACTGGCTTTTAACTATGCTGTCAAATACAAATCTGGGGTGCATGCTGTTAAACTGAAGTAGGGTGTTCCTCCAGCACTCCTTCCTAAAAACCGTAGTTTCAATGTTATGCTGTGGTCCCCTAGATATAGTTATATCTAGAAAATCTATACTGTAAGGTGAATAATTCACTGTGAATTTTTAAAAAATCTGTGGTTGATTCCAAATGTTGAACAAAAGAAAGAAGTTCAGCTGTACTGCCATGCCAAAACAAAAGAACATCATCCACAAACCTTTTGTAAAGACTAATTTTCTTAAAGTTGTCATGAGTAAAAAGAAAAGCCCGCTCCCAATATAACATTACTAAATTCGCGTATGTGTTAGCGCAGGGGGTGCCCATGGCTACCCCCCACTGCTGTAGATATAACTGGTCTCTGAATTTGAATACATTACTTGTAAGTACAAGCTCCATAATCGCGCATAGTAAAGTTTCTTCATTTGTATTAAACTTATGACTCCTGTTTATGACATTCCTTAAAGCTTCTAACCCGAATGTATTCGGAATAGAAGTATACAAATTCTTCACATCTAATGTCACAAAAACACATTCTCCTGTTGTATCTTCAGATAGATTGTTTAAATGCTCTAGAAGTTCATAGGTGTCTTTCAAAATTGAGCTGGTGTCAGAGACCAAGGGTCTGAGTTTCTTCTCTAAATATACAGATAATGTCTCAGTAACCCAACCCTGGCCTACCACTATGGGTCTCATAGGAGGTGGAAAAAGGCCCTTATGTATTTTAGGCAAGCCTTTAATATAGGGTATTCTGGGCTTCTCAATGAAAAAGTATTGATATAAGTCATAATCAATTTGTCTGCACATTACATAATCATATAATTCTTGATGTACTTTGTAAACAACCTTTTCAAACTCAGTATAACTTATTGGTTTGTAGGTAGCTGCCTCATTCAATAATTCTAGCATGGCTTTAATATAAACATCAGTGTCCAATAAAACTATAGCTCCTCCTTTGTCAGCAGACTTTACAACTAAATCTCCTGCTCGTTTCAGAGAATAAATACTGTCCCATTCTGTAGTATAAGTATTAAAAAACATTGCACTATGTTTATAGTCATAATAATATTTATAAAAATCCCCTTCACAAATCTTCAGGAAGCATTCTGCAACGGGCGGTGGTGCAGGCGTGAACACACTCTTCTTTTTAAAACCATTGTCCACGATATTCATTGAACCATCAACGTTACTGTTATTAAAAAACAACTTTAAAGATATATTATGAATGAAAAGTCTCAAGTCTGTGAAAACTTCGGATAGGTTACTAACCTGAGCAGGAATGTAGTTGAGACAATGATTCAACAAATTATGGTCTGTGGGTGTCAATGTATAATTGGAGAGGTTAACTACTAGACTGCTCCATCTCTCATCCGTCCTCTCCGGTCCTGTTGTTCCCCCGAATACTTCCTCTTCGTTCTCCCTCTGCTGTCGGACCTGCCTCTCAAGACATGCTGATTGTGTACAGGGAGCGGTAAAAAACGCTCTATATTACTCTGAGCTATCTTCGGTTTAGCTCCTGGATTCTGCATGGTAGAGCGTTGTAGGGCCAACTGATTGGGTGGTGGCGTATTATCGGTTCCTGGTATAGATGAAGAAAGAACTCCTGTTGATGACGTAGTAGTGCCTGGTGCTGTGGTTGTCAAGATAAATAATCTATTTATTTATTTATTATTTATGAATGTGGTGCTTAAGCCTTGGTAGACATTTTTAAAGTTGTTTTAAACAGATTTGTACTAATATTTTAAACTCATACAATATGAGTAAATTTAGACACATGTATATACATTTATAACGTGTTCATACGCTGCGTTATAACACTGACTATGTTTTATGCTTACATTTATTAATACATGTTTGCATATTGAGCTTTAAAAACTCTGCATCACAATTTATATTTGTCAACATTCATGGTTATTTACATTCTGATCTATACTTAGTCTTATATCTGTATTGGTTCATACACACTGGTTTTTATTACTCCGTTAATTATATGCTCCGAACTTGTTTTTGAGAGATGCATTTTACATTTGTTTAGGCATGCCTTTTAAAAGTATCGTTCCTTAACTTGATTAATTAAATTATTCATGCACAAGCACTTTATACATTTAAGAACAAGAATGTTGCTCGTTTCATTTGAATTGTTTTAACAAACTTGTTTTTACATATCTACATTTGTTTTATAGTTTTACATTGCACAACGTTTGTTTTTCATTACAACGTCTTTCTTTTATTACAACGTCTTTTTGATATGACAGTCATAACAGTATTTCATATTGGGATGAGACACGTTTTTGCTGACTTAGAGACACATTTTCACATAAAATATATCTTCGTTGGACAGAGTGCAGTCAGTGATAGTAATTTTGTCAGCGTGGGTATTTTACGGATGATCGCGAATCCCAGCAGCTATTTCATCCCATAGTCAGGGGGGCTGACTTTATAAATTAGCCTTTGAACTACATCACATTTAGTTTAGTTATGAACTAAATTGAAAGCATAGTTTTCAACACAATCATAGTTAAGAGCTTCGTAGAGCATTTTTTAAGATGGGTTATGTTGTTCTTAGATGGTTTATGTTGTTTTCATGCAAAAGTTTTTATGCAAACTTTTTGTGCAGACCTGTGGAGCAGAATATATAGTGTTTTTCTATCCGGTGTTTAAATCGGCTCCGGTTGCTATGGTTTTAAAATGTTTTAGATTGTTTTATCTGATTGTTTTATTAGTTGATTGGTTAAGTATACAGTTTAATTAAAGATAATTCACTTAATGTGGGTATATATAAGCACTGCATAGTAGATCACTTGTATTAATTAAAGATAATTCACTTAATGTGGGTATATATAAGCACTGCATAGTAGATCACTTGTATTAAGGATCTGAAGAAGCGTGCTTTGTACACGTGAAAGCGCTTGTCCGAAATAAATATTTTTCCATTTATTGTGGTGGTCGGACTCCAGTTTGTTACTTCATTCATTTGGACTTCATATTTTTTGGAGCGGACCTTTGGGTAACAGCGACTTTGTGTTTTTACTCCTTTAACAATGAGCTCTGCATACAATTGTTTGAGGTTGCGGACATAGCTAAAGAATGCCTTGTGGCTGTCTTTGGCTTGGGAGGCCAAATTTACCTCAAATTTCGTTTTGGTAGACTTTTTGTCCTCAGTTTTGTTTAGTTTGTTGAGACTGCTTTAATCCTACTGGGTGCTATACCTCCTAATTTTTGCCATAAATTTTTTTGTTAGTTCTGCACATTCCTGGTGGCTACAGCTGCCTTTATGCAGCTGTTGACTTGCACATATAGGGTTTCTGTGAGTAGTTTTGAGTAAACAGCAGTGTTCTCAGAATTTAGGTGGACTTTAAATTTTGCCAGGTTTATCACTTAATAGCAAGAATTTAACCTTAGAATTGTTCCAGAACATTCTAGGGTTAGCTGGGTTTCTGGGTTTTATTTTTATGTTATAGGAGACCATTTTGTGGTCTAACCTTACCAGAGATGACAGTATAAGAGGGGATGTGCAATGCTCTCCCATATTAGTGAGGACCAGATCCAGTATGTTTGCTCCCCTGGTTGATAGTGACAATCTGGTCCAGACAGTTTGTGTTTACAAAATACCTACACATTCGGTGTCATATGTGATTCCCAGTTAATAGTAGAATAATTAATTTCACCCCTAAATATGGTATTAGCTTGGATGGTGAGTGTTTCCAGTAAGCTTAAGCACATTTTATGGGTTTCCAGGGTAATGAAGGGTAGCCTGTGGCTTGCATGGAAGTGGTGTGGGATTTTTGACTATGATAATTTGAACGTGGAGAAGCTCAAGTGCATCATCCTGTTTGACCAGCTTTGTTGTATATTTATTTTTTATGTAAACTGAGGCACATCTACCTTTAGTTTCTGAGTGTGTAGTAGCTGATCAAAAATATATGGAAGGCATTATAGCCTTGCACTGCTGGGGTGCTCTCCATGGCTTTAAACCATGTCTCAGTAACTACATGGATATCCGCATTCTCTAGGGTGAGGAGAGCTTGTAGGGAGTGGAGTTTCTCGTTTAGACTCTTAGCACTGAGAAAAGACTTGTAAATTTCCTTGGTTTTGATTTGCTGTGTTGGACTGAGGAAAAGTATGAAATGCTGTGCGAATGATGCACGTAGCGTGCGTTTCCCGTCATTTGCAATTCAGAGTTGCAGAATGCATCACAAGCATAGTTTGCCAGAATAGGCTATGAAAGAGCAAGCATTGTCATTTCCACAAATGTTGCAGTCAGTGAAGATGTTTGGCTTAGCCGCAAGCTTAATATTTATTCACTTTGAGACACTTGCTGCTATGGTAGTGCATCCTGCTCTATCCAGCCCATGGAGCTCATTAACAGTATAATAAGTTGTAATAGCAACATATTACCCACTACAGTTTAGAACATCAAGAAGTTGTTGACCAGATTTGTGTGGATAGAAACATCATACAGGCTGTGGTGAACGTCTGTGGCCCACAAACTGGAACTGAAGCAATGTGGCCAGCCAATCCCTTTGGAAAGCATTCACTGTGCTTGCAGTTGGGATCTTCCAGAGACAGACTGGGTACACTTTAGGTATTTCTCAGGCTTCAGCCGTTAGCATTTTGCAGCATTTCTTCAAATTGCTTGTAGCCTCCATGGATGAGAATAAGGCAAGAAGAACCACCATGCATTATTTTACAATGTGGCATGCTTTCTTGAGGTGCTCAGTGCAGTATGACCCATGAGGAGAGGTACCATAACAAGGAAGGCTACAACTGCCAAGTAGTGTGTGGTGCATCAATACACCCATGAGGCCCAGCAATCCTGATAGTGCATGTAATTCTTATGTACGGCACAAAAGTTCATCCTACTACCACTTTCTGTAGGAACAGATACCACACAAACACCTAACAGGTGAGTGCAGCAGAAATCACCAAACACACTTGAAAATTATTTATTTATTTATTTATTTACATTTGTTGACCGGGTGTGTCCGACTGGACATAGGTCCATTTTCAGCGGAGGCCCGGGGAGAAAAGCTCCACAATTAAAATAAACGGACAGTAGTTACATTGGATTACATAGCGATTAACAATTTGATTAACATAGCAATTAATTACAAAACATATTTACAAATGAACATCAGTAGACAACTAGAATCTTTATCTGCGACGTACATAGCAGACATTAACAAATGTTACAATAAGAAGTTCCTGCTGTATAAGTACTAGGCTTATGAGCATCTGAGCTTGCTATAATCAAGGTAGTTAGTGGGGTGGAAAGAAAGGTAGTGGTTGGATGGGGTGGGTGATATTAGAGTGGGAGTTGCAAGGGCATAGCCAGCATGTTTTTAGGTGTAATGTAAAATGATATGTATTCCCTCCCACCCTTATATTTTTAGTAAAGTTTTGAAGTGGGTGCATGATGGTACGGAGGTAATTGTGGGTGGGAGGGAGTTCCATAATTTGGCTATGGCGCAAGAGAATAGTGTGAAAGATGTAATGTAAAATGATATGTATTCCCTCCCACCCTTATATTTTTAGGTGATGCAAGTTATGCACTCAATCCTTGGCTTATGACACCAGTACTGAACACACAGAGAGCTGCAGAAAAGTGGTATAACACTGCCCTGTCATAGCCCTTTGTAGTCATTGAAAGACTGATGTTCATCGTGCATACAGCTGCAGTCATAACAGATGGGTTATCCTGCCGTCAGGCAGGTCCTCGGTCGGCCGAATTCCAAAGTCTAGGTCCGGCGTCGATTGTTGTCGCTTCTTCCCTGACGTCAGTGCGGCAGGGGTATAAAAGAGGCAGCCGACGCCATTTTCTTCAGTTTTTCTTGCCGCACGGTGCCCGAAGCAGAAGCAGTTCGCAAGTGCCGGTCGGCCAGCTCCTGAGATTTACGAAAGTGTTTCAGCCGAAGTCTTCTTGAAAGCTAAGTACCCCGTTGGGGAAACTTTTCTTGCCTCAGACCGATGTCAGACAAAGTTAATAATTGCATTTCATGTGGGAAGCAAATACTGCATAAGGATTTCCACTCTTTCTGTATACCTTGCTTAGGCCCAGACCACGACGTCTCGGCCTGCCGTTTTTGTGCTAGATTCAATAAGCGCACTATTAAGCGTCGGGCGGAGTTCGCCCTTCACTTTTTTGGCAAAAAATTTAATTATATTATGTCATTGGATAATCAGACTCCAGTTTTGAGCAAAAAACGCAAAGATAAGGACCGACATACGAGGTCCGCGCCTCCTTCTGAAACCACGCTAAAGCCAACTACCGGTTCTCCGGTACTCAGCGAGGCTCCTACGCAGCCCCTGAGTACCGATGACAATGCATTACCGGTGTCTTCAGTACCAGAGGTCGCAGGCTCCTCAGCCCCCATTCCTACTACAGAACCCGACGATACTCCTAGCGGGGAAACTCAGATTTTAGACAGGCCTGCCATTTCTCAAGGGGTCTTCAGGCCTTCCTCCTTCTCTTTTAAAGCCTTCACCAAATCTAAAGCAGCCATGAAAACCAAAAAAACGGTTCCTCAGACCCCCTCTCAAGGCACCATGCCTAAAAAACAGATGCTTAAAATGGCTGAGGATTTGATTACTCTTATCAGGGGGTTCTCAACCCCCCTCTGACAAAAGGCCCAGACTAGAGGAGGACTTCCCTTCCTCAGATCAAGCTTCTATTACCTCAGAACTATCTGAGGACCATGATTATGCCTATTTTCCATTCGAAGACTCTGATGCAGAGGAGTCTATTCCATTGGTCTCCCCCCCTGAAGACTTCTCTTTTGGGGAAACCCTGCATACACTGAGGAAACACTTTCACTGGGAAGGCCAAGATTACTCAGATTCCAAGAAAAGGCTCAGGGGATTTCTTCTGCTCCCCCAGCATAGGTCTCTGGCTATTCCTCCTGTTTTAGATATATTGGATGATGTGTACACAGAAGCCAGCCTTAATCCAGATTCTTTGCCTCCAGCTCCTGTTAAACCAGACAGGTATTACCGGGTTCCTGATTCTCACCAGTTCCTATATAAAAGCCATACTGCTGACCCAGAAACAATTTCACAGGGTCCCAAGGGAATTAAGGCCTCTACTGCTAAAAATCCATTACCTTCAGCGAGAGATTCCAGAGCTTTAGAAAGTTGGGGGAAAAAGGTGTACACCTCGGCCACTTTAACCATGAGGGCATTAAACTGTCAATTCCATATGTTAAAGTATCAACAGTTTTTGATATCTCAGCTGAAAAGCAAGATGACACAACCAGATTTAAAAGAGTTGCAGGATTTGTTGCATGGTGCAGAGCAAGTGGGTAAACATACCTTGCAGTGTGGTTTTGATGCTTTAGAGGCCTCATGTAGAGCTGCTGTTACGGGTTCTGTTATACGTAGGCATGCTTGGCTCAAAGAGCAAACCTTACCAGATCATGTCAAAGCTAAATTATTAGATGCACCTCTTCAAAAAGATGTATTGTTTGGTGTTAAAGCTGAGGAGGTGCTAAAGAAAATGGAGGAAAAAGCGAAATCAATGCAAACAGTGAAAGATTTCCTGCAGGTACAGCCTCCACATTTCAGCAGAAACTGGCCTTCAAAAAATTGTTCCTTTCCAGCCACGGACAGACCTCAAAGGGGCAGATACAGGCACCCTAGGGGTAGAGGGCAACCTCAAGTATCTTTCAGAGCCAGACAGTGGCAAGCACCAACCCCAAGAGGTGGAGAAGATAGATCACAGTCTTTTAGAAAACAGACACAATGACTTCCCCCTACACCTGCCAAGCAAAGCTTTAATGGCAGCACCTTTGGGTGGAAAACTGACATTATTCTCAAAAAATTGGCATATTGTTACAAAAGATAAATGGATTCTGGACATTATAGACAGAGGCTACAGGTTCCACTTTCACACTCTACCAAAAATGAGAGGCATGCCAAACATGCCACAACATCAAAGGGCAGAGGCACAAAAACAAGTTTCAGCTCTCATGGACATGAAAGCAATTCAAGAGGTACCTGCAAAAGAACAAGGTCAAGGGTTTTATTCCAGACTATTCCTGGTACCAAGGAAAGACAAAGATTGGAGACCTATCCATCCTAAACACATATCTACAGGTGCCAAAATTCAAGATGCTCACATTACAGCAGCTTCTTCCCATGCTGGGCAAGGAGTCTTGGCTGGTAACATTGGACCTCAAGGAGGCATACCTGCATGTCCCTATCAGACAAGATTGCAGAAGATACCTCAGATTTCTTGCAGGTTCAACCCATTACCAATTCTCTGCATTGCCCTTTGGCTTATCTACTGCGCCCAGAGTGTTTACGAAATGCCTGGCATCAGTAATCGCCTTCTGCAAACTACAAGGGATACAAATCTACCCATATCTGGACGACTGCCTGATCCAAGCGGACAGCAAGGGCATACTACTGCAGCACCTGGCGTTTGTAATAAAGCTAACGATAATCCAACAACCAGAAGACTAGTAAATGAGAATTAAGCCACACCAGATCACTGAAACACTCTACTATTTATTACACGATACAAAACATTCACTGAGCGCTTTCACCCAGTTCGATACAAAACATTCACTGAGCGCTTTCACCCAGTTCTTTACTGGGTTTCATCAGAGTAAAGATTCAACGGAGCAGTTGCCTTGTATACTGTCACTTAATTGACATCAATTAATTAATTAAACATCAATCAATAATGTTTGAACATTTAAAAATGAACTCCGTTACATTCGATCCATATACAGTACAAAATAGAACCTTTTCATATGTTTCTAAAAGGGTGGTATCTAGTATTAAATTAAAAGTATGTGTTGGGTGTATACAAATGCATAAATGTCTTACAATATACTATTAATTAAAAATAACTTATATTTGTATAATTGTATAAATATCTGTATATATAATAAAACATACCTATGTATATATATGACTGTGTTTATAAATGCGTAAAATATAAATATGAATATACATAACCTTGTATAAGTAAAAATATACAATAATGTGGTAATTAATAATAAATAAATAGTATTAAAACTTGTTATATAAAAAAAAACTATTTTGTACTGTATATGGATCGAATGTAACTGAGTTCATTTTTAAATGTTCAAACATTATTGATTGATGTTTAATTAATTAATTGATGTCAATTAAGTGACAGTATACAAGGCAACTGCTCCGTTAAATCTTTACTCTGATGAAACCCAGTAAAGAACTGGGTGAAAGCGCTCGGTGAATGTTTTGTATCGTGTAATAAATAGAGTGCTTCAGTGATCTGGTGTGGCTTAATTCTCATTTGTAATAAAGCTGTTGAACTTCCTGGGATACACAGTCAACAAAAAGAAATCAAAACTAATACCCTCTCAATAAATAATTTTCCTGGGTGCCAGCTTGGGTACAACCACCCAGATGGCCTACTTCATGCCAGACAAGCAAGGGCAACTGTCTCAATACTTCAGAAAAATGGCAACTTACACCAGGCTAACTGCAAGGAAAGTCCTGCAGGCTCTGGGATTCATGGCATCTTGTATCCTACTAATCCCATGTGCAAAGCTGCATATGAGGAAACTTCAATGGTACCTGAAAAACTTGTGGTCTCAACACAGCATCAGCTTGGAAGCAATTATACCACTCATTCCATGCCTTCAGAAGGAATTTTTGTGGTGGACTCAAGCTTGCCAAAGAAACACAGGTCTTCCATTCTGTGTACCTCAAGCAACTCAAATCATCACTACAGACGCCTCAGATAATGCCTGGGGAGCACACATGACGGATCAGTGCATTCAGGGAAAATGGACCCGAAAAGAGAAGCACCTTCACATCAACCAAAAGGAAATGCTAGCCGTGCAAAAGGCTATTATGACCTTCAAAGACCTACTGCATCCAGGCCAGCTATTGATAAGGACAGGCAACACCACAGTGATGTAGTACATAAAAAAACAGGGGGGAACTCATTCATACCACACTGTGCAGGCAAGCCATGACCCTGTGGAACACAGCACTGGAACTGCAAATTCAACTACAGGCACAATTCCTGCCAGGGAAGGAAAACACACTGGCAGACAACCTAAGCAGAAATATGACAGATCCACACAAATGGAAGTTGCATCCTCAAGTTTTCACAAAGATAACTCCGGCATGGGGACAACCAGACATGGATCTCTTTGCTACCCACAGAAATTGCCAGTTGAAGAAATTTTGTTCAAGGACCTACCATCCACAGGCCTGGAAAGTGGACGCACTTTCCTTCAATTGGGCAACATTGACAGTCTATGCCTTCCCACCTCTTTCTCTGCTGCCCAAAGTTCTATTAAAAGCCAGAGCAGAGAGGCCGAAAATGATTCTCATTGCTCCAGACTGGCCAAGACAACACTGGTATCCGCTCCTGAAGAGCCTGACACATTCCCCACCATGGATCCTACCTCTGGTCCCTCTTCTCCTGTCCCAGCACAACTACAAAACCCTTCACAGCAATCTCAAAACTCTAAATCTAGCTGCATGGAGAATTCCTCTATTTACCAACAGTTTCTCCTCTCCAAGGAGGTGCAGGATGTCATCTTGGAGGCCAGAAGACCTTCTACGAGAAAGGCCTACTCTGCCAAATGGAAACGATTTTGTGCCTGGAATCAAGAAAAGGGACAAAATCCTCGGGTAATAAATATACCTCAAATTTTACAGTACCTAGCTGAGATGTTAAACAATGGACTTTCCTTCTCCTCCATCAAGATACACGCTTCAGCCATTTCTGCACAATACAACACAGATCCTCCTTTATTCTCTCACCCTCTCTTAAGGCAGTTCCTCAGAGGGGCAAAGAATATAAAACCCCCAAGAAAACCACCCGTCCCTGCTTGGGACCTCAACTTCGTATTGGAAAAACTGACCCTTCCTCCCTTCGAGCCAGCTTCAACAGAGTTTTACAGTACTTGTCATGGAAAACAGCCTTTCTTCTGGCTATCACCTCAGCACGCAGGCTTTTGGAGCTACAGGCCCTCATGGCTGTGCAACCATTCATCATTTTCCATCAGGACAGAGTTTCCTTACGAACCAACCCTACCTTTATGCCAAAGGTAGTATCCAGTGTATCTTTGAATCAGACTATCCACTTACCTACCTTTTATCCTAATCCACAAAACAAAGGGGAAAGGCTACTACATTCCTTGGATATTCACAGACAACTTCGTTACTATTTGGACAGAACAAAGCCATTCAGGAAATCTGAGCAACTTTGTGTCCTATGCTGCAGGTGCTCAGGAAAAGGCCATTTCCAAACAGACAATTTCAAAATGGATAGCCCACTGCATACGCTTTTGTTACTCATTTCATGGAAAAACTGTGCCTGCATGCATCAGATCCCACTCCACCAGAGCCACAGCTACCTCTGCAGCCTTCCTCAGGGGGGTCCCTACCAAGGACATTTTGGAAGTAGCCACCTGGAGTTCAGTGCACACTTTCTCCAAGCACTATCACCTCCCACTATACTCAAAATCTAGAGTGGGCTTTGCCACAGCAGTCCTGCAGGGCATCCTAGCCTCTCCTAGTTCCACTTAGTGCTTACCACCCTTACTTAGCTTTGGGATTCTACCCATCTGTTATGACTGCAGCTGTATGCACGATGAACATAGTACAGTTTTGTACCTACCATAAATGTAGATGTTAGAGTGCTCATACAGCTGCAGTCCAGGTTTCCCTCCCTCCATCCCCTCTTAGGACAAGCCTAACACTTTTCATATAACCGTTTTGGGGTATTCTTTTATGGTGTATTTGCTTGCAACTCTGTTTTTGATTTATCAACATTGCATCTTTGCATAACATTATGTTTGCCTTCCTTCTGGGGGCACCTGACATCTGGGGCAAGAAAAAGAAAATGGCGTCGGCTGCCTCTTTTATACCCCTGCCGCACTGACGTCAGGGAAGAAGCGACAACAACCGATGCCGGACCTAGACTTTGGAATTCGGCCGACCGAGGACCCGCCAGACGGCAGGATAACCCATCTGTTATGACTGCAGCTGTATGAGCACTCGAACATCTACATTTATGGTAGGTACAAAACTGTACTTTTGACCTGCTTAAAACCTGTTTACATTGCTTGGACAAGTCCACAGGGGGCTGTATAGTACAACAGCACCTAGATGTATAATGTCCACTGTGTGGCACATACATCCTCTATCAGTCTGACCACCAGAATCACCATCACTGCCAGCAGGACCTGACCCAGTACTGGTTATGCACCACTCTCTCGTGCAGCATCTAGAACTTAGAGCAGTCAAGACAGTGAAAACAGACAGCCCACTGCATCATCAGAAACCTCTTAGTCAGGCTAATGCATGGAACATGGCTGTGCAGGGGAAATAGCAGTGTTTACATCACAACTATAGGTCTTGACAAACATAATATCACAGTGTAAAGTCACAAAGATAAAACTGGGTGCATGTAGTGTAAACTATAGTCTATACTAGTTCACTGCACAACTGGCTTAGTGTGCGGTGGTCATCTACACCCCCCCCCCCACACACACACACACCATCCACAGATGTACAGTTTACATGGCCATAGCTGTCATCATTTGTACAGTTGCCCTTGCCATTGAACAGGGATGCACAGTGCTAGTAACACAATAGATAATGGTGTAGCTGGTGTTGTATGACAGGAAACATTTGACCACGTATCAGAAGATGTAAAATGTTATATAATGTCTTTCATCCCGCCCTTGTGTGTGGAGTGCTTGCACTTATCAAAATTGTTTTTGGATCTTTCCAGTTGTGGGCAAAGGTTTGTTCTTTTTTCTTTTCCATAGCTAAGTAGAGTTTTTAGCCAGTCCATGGTTGTGCAGAGTTTTTTTTTTCACTTCTAGAGGTACTCTGCTTCCTTGTTGTCACTACACTGTGCCTGTTATTGCCCACAAGAGTGCATTGGATGAAGGACATAGTGTGTTCAGCTCACATCTGCTCTGTCTTGTACACAGCATCTCCTGATGATAGAGTTGGTAAGCCACTGCAGGAATAGGTGATGTCACAAGGGGATGACTTTAACTTGTTGCAGTGGTTTGAACTTATTAGCATTAACCAGCCCACACTGTGGGACTGGGACTGTGAGACTCTTTCCCAAGATGTGGAGATCCAATGACATCTATTGTGCTTACTCATGGAGGTCTGCACATCCAGAGATTCGGGAGCTAACTAGGTTTCCTGTGTTGGATGTCACAACAATCTCTGTGCATGTGGGTCCAGCTTCTGACTTGTAAAGGTTGTCTTCCATGTGTGCTTGGTGACTTCTCATAATTGTGCGGACAGAGGCTAGCATGGTTCCTTTGTGGGCAGCCATTTTCTACAAGAGTCTTCTTGGCATTGTCTGTGGCCTCCACAATTTCCCCTGCATTTTTGAAAGTGATACAAGCTATCTCTCAGGTATGCATTTCAAAACACACCAGTTCTTTCTGACTCTCGGTAGTAGTAGCTTGTGCCTAGAAAGTGACTCATCACAATTGCTGCTATGCATTCAGTGTAGCTGTGGTTGTGGACTCTTGTTGGTCATCACTGTGGACAGGCTGTACTGTGGGTATGCCAACATTCAACACTGTTTTACACCTCTAAAAGCTTCATATGTGGATCTGCATGTGAACTGGGGCTTTGGGGGGGATTTCAAGCAAGCACCCATGGTGTACTACCTCTAGCCCAGCATCAGCCCTGATGAAGTCATCACCTTTCTCTGTGAGTGGAATCTCTGCCAGTAGCTTTTGCAGTTGTATGTCAATGTCTGTACAACATGACATGACTGAGAGTAATGGCATCATCTTTCACTGCCACATGGCTGTGCCAACATCAGCCTGCCATCATGCCTCAGACCATACCAATGATGGTGCTGTTCGTGAATGACCTGTGAATAAATGAAAAAGCATTTAAAAATTGAATGTTTTATTCCCCGCATATGTTGGACTACAGGTGAATGTAAAGAGCATGCATTGTGTGGTACGTACCTTGTGAGATATATCCTTGTGGTCCAGGCCCACTGATAACCCTGATGTACCTGATAGCAGTACAGCATACCTTTTAAATGTCTCTCTATCTGAACCCAAGTTTAGTAACTGTCCCACTGTTCTGCTGCCAGCTGCACTTACTGACCTGTAGTAGCATGTTTAGGGACACATGTTGGGTAGCCAAAAATACCAGTGTCCATGCTGCTTTGGATTGTGCCTGTAGCATCCTCATCACCTTAAAAATCATCCCTGTGAAGGAATATCTGATGGTTTTCATCAGGAGTCAGGCTTGCCTAGTGGAGGGACTCAAACCAGAGGCAGTGCAAGCAATAGCATTCTGACATGCTTTACTCCTGGCTTGGAATACCATGTCATTTGCTTCTTCCAACACTGTGGTAATGCCTGGTTCTGTTTACCAATGGAATTTGTGTGCCAACACCTTAGCACACGCAACTTATCCAGGACCCTCTTTACCAAAGAAACATTGGCCTTAGGTCTTCATAATCTCAGTGAAGATATGGTTTTCCTCTATGACACTTTTCAAGAAGAAACTGGACAAGTGGATGGGGCACTTTAAATTCTTATCAGGGCTAGAACCCACAACCCTTCTGGATATGGACATTCTTCACTAAAAGCAATCTTGGGTATTGACTAGCATTTCTTTGGAATTACTTTGTGATGAAATGGCTAGGCTTAAAATGACCTCTGGGTCGATAGCCTAGCAATCGCCTGTGATACTAAGTGATGCAGAATTCCAGCTTTTTGTTAGAAGGATGTCTCCCTGTTGTGGTTGTTTATTTCAGATGGAATGCATTTTTGAGAAGCTACAGTCCTGCTAGGAGTATGGGCTCCCTTCATTTGATTGATGATCCAGATTGTTGATTAAGACCTTATTGCTGACAATTTAGTTCATCAAACCTTTCTGACTGAGATCACTGTACAGTAGGGATCAGGAAATTTGCCTTTTCCCCCCACTTTGGTGTGATATCAGAGTTGGTATATATAATTAGCAGTGGATGAAGGTGCAGAGTGGCTTGCTCCCCCTGCAGAAACATTGCTTGTGGGTATTGTTTGACTTCTTTTAGTTGTGCAAACTAAATTTACAACCATATGCTCTCAACTATATGGGTTTCAACAATGTGGTTTGATGATCAAATGAACTTGATCCAGGAATACATACTAATCTGGGTGGCTGTAAGTGACAGACATATTTGTTCATAATCTTGTTGTGTGAGGTCAAGCAGTTGAGCTTTTGCTGCTTGTGAAACTCTAGACACTCAAGTTGTTGGATCAGTGGTGGTGGCCAAGCGTGATGTGATGCTTTTCCATGCTAGGCAGAAACTTGTTTGTTGCAGACATGGTTTGACATGGTTACTAGTTAAAGAAAACCACAGAGGTGTATGCTAGTGTTAGGTTTACTCTTGCATTTAATATTTATTTGTTTTGTCTTAGTAAATCGTCCTTGTGAGTTAGTTTTATGTACAGTCCTTTCTTCTGTTTTAGACCCTGGTCTACAATGCATCCTTAGTGTGTGACTGAATGAACTACTTGAATTATATTGCTAAGAGTGACTTATTGTTTAGAGTCTGGATCTATTGAGTGCATGGTCTCAGAGGAGAATTCAATGGTGAGGGTTGGAGTTAGAGCCCTATGGCTGGACAGAATTAAAGTTGAACAGGAGGCTCTATTGTATTTCTGCTAGGATTTTAGAGGAAGTCATTTGGAGGCAGGAATCCCAGATGCAGCTCTAACAATGCAGATTCAAAAGCTGACACAGAAAAATGGAGTTTCATCTTGGAAGGAACTGATGATTCAGAAGCCATTTCTCCTTCCTCAGGGTGGGAAGGGACTTGCTCCTGGTGAAGTATCAATCAGCCAGTAATAGACATGAGCAGCATCACACACATGGAATTGTGCATGTTGCTACATTCTGTGGGTATGTGCAAATGACAGAACTGTTGGTGACTGGTATACTATGGACTGCCGGCTTTCTTTGCCAGCACCCCTCACCCCTGCTTACTGGCCAAGATTCTGGTCACTGTAAGGTTTAATTATGTCAGAAGAATGAAGAGCCACCTTACGATGGGCTATGTCAGACCCAGAAATAGCTGATAGAGAGAAGAGGAATAAGGCTGGGGGAGCTGACGTTACCAGATGTCATTTGGGCCACACAGAAAGCTAATGTTAAATCTTTAATGAGTAAGAGAGTTATTGAACAGTTTTACATCGCAATTATTGAATGAATTTGTAAAAAGGATGCACTGGATTATTCGGCAACTTTTTTCTTGCTTGTTGTGACCCAACATTCATTCATATGTGTTGCATCTTTGGTAGCCCAGTAGACCTCCACAGGAAGCATGTAAATGGCACCAAATGGTGGATTATCAGAACCGTCTTCTGCTTGTGGTGTAGTCACGAACACTGCCTCTGTAGAGAAGAAATAAGAAGCATTATCCTTCACAGTCCCTCCAGGCTTGTCCCTGCTGCTGCTGTACACATTGCGTCTGTATGTTCCTTTTGTCCCTTTCTACATTACCCTTATTTGCAACCAACAATCCATGTACTGACTGTTACAGATAAGTTAAGTAAAGGTGTATAGGGCGTTGTTCATTGTAGTGCTCTTTGGTTACAGCATGCATTATCATACCAGCTGTGCCCTGATTAGACACAGTACCACAGATAAAATTATGTTTGAGGCCAAGCCATCAGTGCTGTAATGTGTATGTCATGGCTGTTGGCCTGAATATTTCTGACAGCTGTGATCCCTAGCTTGTGCTCTGTGGGGCTATTCCGAACATATTCTTGGAATATGCCAAATTTTTCTGCACCTGTCTAAGCTTGCTGTTCTATCCTTAGTCCATATTTCTGTTGCCCACATTTGTAACTTTTATGGTATCTGGTGCCACCACTGTGAATACAGATCTTGGCAGTTCCATATTCTAGAACCTTTTGTCATTTCCTGCCTTATAAGTTCAGGCCTGTCTTCAGTCCTTCTTAGAGAGATAGAGTTAGGAGAGTTTATCTTGGATCATTGTATTCTGTTGGCAGATAGCATGGCTAGCACCTTATCTGCTGAATAGCTTGCAACTGGTGATATTCTCACCTGTATGGGTAATAGCTAAAAGATGGCCTCTTGAAAATCACTGAAACTTTTTGATACTGTGGATCACACTTAAAGTATGCTTACACTTCAGAAATATGGCCTGGCTACTGTTCCTTAAGTTCTTTCAGACTTCAGTTGATCACTCATCCCAGGTCAGTATAATCAATACTGTATCTCACAGTATGTCATCTGACTATGGAGTACCCATAACTTAATTCTGAACCACTTCGCTATTTTCTTCATCTCTGTAGACCTCCCTGACATGCATATTGCCACGTACATAGCATACTTGTTACTACACCAATCCTCTTCCTTATACCTGGAGATTAAAACGAATATGGGCTTTAGAACTTTGCCCAAGTGGTTCATCAGGCACTGATTTCCAGTGAACTTCATTTAAAACAAAACTGTAATCGTACCTCAAAGCACTGTCTGGTTAGGTGACTTGCTCAAGGACACACAGTAGGGTAATTTATTTTGTTTATCCATCCATTCATCCATTGATGCTTGGTTGACCAGGTTAGTCTCATTAGGCTAGTGCCCTCTTTTTAGAGGAGACCCAAGGTGATATTTCTGCTACTAGGAGAAATTTAACCAAGGCATTGAAGAGCTATTTTTGATACGTGCCATGGGATCTTTTATATCTACCTAAGCTACCACCAACTCAAGCAGATGAGACCTCTGCTTAACATCATGTGTGCAGGATGACACACTCAGAAATGCAGTACCCACCTAATGCTGCACTGCACGGTCAGCAAACTAATCACCTGGAGCCTGAGAGAGTCGAACCACAGAAAGTACCTCGTTAACAGCTCATAAACCTAGTCCTGTGTGCTGACAGTTTGACAGCAAATGTGAATGAAGACTATGGAATACTGTGCCCTCTCAGATCTGTGTTTCACACCATGGGTAACATTTGCTACTTGGGGGTTGGTCCGGAGTGGACTTGACCCTCTTCTTTCAACCATTTTCTTTACTTCCTACAGGCCAGGCTAGGCTTCATTTTGTACAGAATAGCTGTACTCGTGTTTCAGATCTACAATTTCTTTTGTACAGAAGCTATAACTGTCAATAGCAGAAAGAGTGGTCATTGGGTCTGCTGGGAGAAAGGATGCTGACTGCTTATCTGAGGTACTTCTTCCATTGAGCATTGCTTCTGCAACCAGAAGATGTTCTTCAGTCCACATTGCTGCAGTCCTAACCATAGGGTAGTCCGCTGTCCAGTCGGCCCAAATACCAAAGTATATGGCTGACGTCGGTCAAGGCGCATTAGACTGACGTCAGGACGTCAGGGTACTAATGCGCATGACCGACGTCATATCCTCAGTCTTTTTTGCCGCATGGTCCGATGCAGAAGCAGTTTTGCGAGTGCAGGTTGGCGTTCTGAAATTTTCTGAAGTCGGAGTTTCAGACCGAATCAAAGTTGGCTAAGTACCCCATTGGGGAATATTTTGGTTTTTTCTTGCCTCAGTATTTAACCGGATGTCAGAAAAAGTGAATAACTGTATTTCTTGTGGGAAACAGATACCTCATAGGGATTACCATACCTTGTGTATACCTTGTTTAGGGCCTGAGCACGGCGTTGTTGGATGCCGCTCTTGTGCTAGATTTAACAAACGCACTATTAAGAGAAGGTTAGACTGTGCCAGGTTAGTTTTGGGAAGCGTTGTAATTATAAAATGCCGTCGGATGCTCCGGCCCGCTTCGTCAAAAGCGCAAGGACAAAGCAGCAAAGCCTAGAGTGGAAGAACCGGCAGTCCCGGACGTCGGTTCTTTAGAAAACTCAGTGGAGCCGGAGGTTTTGCCAGGAGTTTCTTTGGAGTCTCAGGGAGAGACTTTACTGTTACAGGATGTGTCCTCTCAGGAGGTAGGCCAGGCTGAAGGGGCTTCTCAGGTGGCTGTTCTTCCCTCTCTTCCTAAGGTGGTTAGAGCCTCCCTTCTGTTTCCAAGGCTTCTTTGAGAGGTAGGCCAGGTTTAACTTCAGTGGGGTTTCTCCTAGCTCTTCAGGATCTTTGCCTAAGAAACATATGCTTAAAATGGCAGAGGATTTGATTACTATGATTAGAGGTTCTATGCCCCCTCCTGATAAGAGGCCTAGGGTGGAGCCTGAGCTTGAGAGTTTTGAGCAGTGTTCGGAGGCTTCTGAGTCTTCGGCTGAAGACTTGCAGGAGTATCCTCCTTATTCTGATTCTGATGTGGATGATTCTACTCCTTCAGCTTCTCCTCCTGAGGATTTTTCATTTTCAGAGACTCTGCATTCCATGAGGGAGCATTTTAAATGGGAAGGTCAAGATTTCTCTGATTCCAGGAAAAGGCTTAGGGAATTCTTGTTTTTACCCCAGCATAGGCCTTTAGCTATACCTCCTGTTCTGAATGTGGTGGAAGATGTTTTTGCAGAGGCTTCCCTGAACCCTGATTCTTTGCCTCCGGCCCCAGTTAAACCGGATAGGTACTATAGGGTGCCTGAAGCTCAAGTATCTTTTTAAGAGTCCTAGGGCAGACCCGGAAACTGTCTCTCAGGGGCCTAAAGGTGTTAAGGCTTCTGTTGTTAAAAATCCTGTTCCTCCTGATAAAGAGGCAAGGGCTTTGGATAGATGGGGAAAGAAAGTGTATACTTCTTCCACTTTAGCCATGAGGGCATTGAATTGCCAGTTTCACATGTTAAAATATCAAAATTATCTCCTTTCACAATTGAAGTCTAAGGTGGATGCTCTGGCGGAAGGTATTGAGTGTAAAGAGTTGCAGGATTTAGTTCATGTGTCTGAACAGGTGGGTAAGCATTCATTGCAATGTGGTTTTGATGCTGTGCAGGCCTCCTCGAGGGTGGCTGCCACTGGTTCTGTTCTTCGTAGGCACGCCTGGTTGAGGGATCAGAATTTAGCTGAGCATGTTAAGACAAGGATTTTGGATGCTCCTTTACAGTCTGACGTGTTGTTTGGTTCGCCTGTGGAAGCAGTTTTAAAGAAAATGGAGGACAAGGCTAAGTCTATGCAAACTGTTAAAGATTCTTTGCAGGTGCAGCCTCCGAAGTTTAGTAGAAATTGGCCTACTAAGGGATGGACATATCCTGCTTATGATTCCCAGTCTAGGGGTAGGTCTAGGCGTGGTAGGGGCAGAGCTCAAGGTTCTTTTAGGCCTAGAACAGGGAGTTCACCTGCTCAGACTTCTGGTGAGGGCAGGGGTCAGTCCTTTCGTAAACAGACCCAATGACCTGCCTTTTCAGCTGCCAGTACATTCTCGTCTGGCAGCACCTTTGGGAGGAAGGCTGGCTCTTTTCAAAGAAAATTGGGATTTAATTACCCAAGACAGATGGGTTTTGGATATCATTCACCACGGTTACAGGTTTTATTTCCATACCTTGCCTCCTTTCAAAGGCATGCCAGACATTCCTCCTCTACAAAGAAAAGAGGCTCACAAGCAAATTTCTCTGTTACTCCAAATAGGAGCCATTCAGCCAGTCCCTGTGCCAGAAAGGGGCCTAGGATTTTATTCTCGCCTGTTCCTAGTACCAAAGAAGGGGGACACGTGGAGACCAATTTTGGATTTATCTATCCTCAACACTTATCTGGACATTCCCAAGTTCAAAATGTTGACGTTACAACAGCTTTTACCTCTGCTGGGCAAAGATCACTGGATGGTAACTTTAGATCTCAAGGAGGCTTACCTTCATGTGCTTATCAGACTGAGTTGCAGGAAGTATCTGCGTTTTCGAGCTGGAAATTCCCATTATCAGTTCTCTGCATTGCCCTTTGGCTTATCTACTGCGCCCAGAGTATTCACAAAGGTTCTGGCTCCAGTGATAGCTTACTTCAGGCTAAAAGGAATTCAAATCTATCCTTACTTGGATGACTGCCTGATTCTGGCTCAAGAAAAGGAAGACCTTTTACAGCATTTGGAATATGTGATAGCAGTGCTAAGATGCCTAGGGTATTCTGTGAACGAAATAAAGTCCAGTCTAGTACCCTCTCAAGACATGTGCTTTCTGGGTGTGAGACTGAATACAGCAGCCCAGATGGCCTTTTTAACCCCGGACAAACAAAGGAATCTTTCCATTTACTTCCATCAACTATCTCTTCAGTCCGGGCTGACTGCAAGGACAGTCCTTCAAGCCTTAGGGTTCATGGCATCTTGTATTCTGGTGCTTCCCAATGCCAAACTGCATATGAGGAAGCTGCAATGGTATCTCAAAATGTGTGGACACAGCACTGCCAGGATTTGGACACTGTCATTCAAATAATACCTTGCATTCAACAGGAATTTTGTGGTGGGCTCAGGAATGTCACCTAAACAAGGGACTCTCTGTGACCCGGCCAGAGGCGAGTCAGATTCTAACGACAGATGCCTCAGACATTGCTTGGGGAGCTCATCTAAATGGAAAGTGGATACAAGACAAGTGGCCTGCCAGACTACAGCATCTACATATCAACATGAAGGAGATGTTAGCAGTCCAGTTTGCATTAATGGCTTTCAAGGAGTTACTTCGTCCAGGGCAGGTGTTGATTCTAACAGACAACACAACTGTCATGTGGTACATCAACAAACAAGGGGGAACACATTCTTACCCGTTGTGCAGGCAAGCAATGATTTTATGGGAGACTGCGCTCAGCTTGCAACTAACTCTTCAGGCAAGGTTTCTGCCGGGAGCACAGAACTCCTTAGCAGATGTGTTAAGCAGACAAATCATGGATCCCCACAGTGGAAACTGGATCTTCATGTATTTCGGAAATTGACAGTGTCATGGGGAACTCCAGACATAGATCTGTTCGCTTCTCCACTAAACCACCAGCTGCCAAAGTTTTGCACAAAGAGGTTTCATCACACAGCTTGGAAAGTGGATGCTCTTTCTTTCAGTTGGAAAAATCTTCATGTGTATGCCTTTCCACCTCTGCCTCTTCTCCCAAAGGTGCTCCTAAAGGTCAGACAAGACAAGCCAAGGATGATTTTAATAGCTCCAGATTGGCCTCGGCAACACTGGTACCCATTACTGAGGAGTCTGGTAAGGAAGCCTCCATGGCCTTTACCTTTGCTTCCACACCTGTTGTCTCAGAGGGACGGTCACCTGCTCAATGTCAAGCTTCACTCTCTTCATCTAACAGCCTGGCATATTCTGTTTTGAAACACAGCAGGTCTCAACTTCCTCAACAAGTTTTAAATGTGATTATGGAAGCCAGAAGACCTAGTACAAGGAAAGTGTACAGAAAAATGGAAGAGATTTTTATTTTGGAGTGCAGCAAAGAATTTGGAGATTTCTGAGCTTAATTTGAGTGTGGCTCTTCAATATCTTACTGAATTATTGGACAAAGGTTTGTCTTTCTCTTCCATTAAGATTCATGCTGCAGCAATTTCAGCTCACTATGATTGTGACCCACCATTGTTTTCGCATCCTTTGTTCAAGCAATTTCTTAGAGGGCAAAGAATATAAGACCCCACGTAGAGCTCCTACTCCTGCTTGGGATCTCAATTTTGTGTTGGAGAAACTTACTCTACAACCTTTTGAGCCTCGGCTACTGCTGAATTGAAATACTTGTCATGGAAGACTGCTTTTTTGTTGGCCATTACTTCTGCAAGAAGGGTTTCTGAATTGCAGGCCCTTATGGCAGTTGAGCCTTTTTTGATTTTCCATAAGGATAGGGTATCATTATGTACTAATCCTTCTTTTATGCCTAAGGTGGTTTCTAGTGTGGCTTTAAACCAAACTATTCATTTGCCTACTTTCTATGCAGATCCCCAAAATAAGGGGGAAAAGATTTTGCACACTTTAGATGTACACAGGCAGTTGCGTTATTATTTAAGCAGGACTAAGGATTTTAGGCAGTCTCAGCAGTTGTTTGTTTCTTTTGCTTTGAGTTCTCAGGGCAAGCCTGTGTCAAAACAAACTATTTCTAAGTGGATTGGGTTTTGCATTGCATTTTGTTATTCCCATCATGGCAAGGAGATTCCAGCTGGGATTAGGCCTCATTCCACTAGGGCTACTGCCACTTCAACAGCATTTCTAAGGGGGGTGGCCAGTAAGGATATTTTGGAGGCAGCTACTTGGAGTTCAGTGCATACTTTCTCTAAGCATTACCACCTTCCTCTCTACTCTAAATCTAGGGCTGGTTTTGCCACAGCTATTTTGCAAGGCATGTTGACAGCTCCTGCTTCCTTATGATTTGCCAGCCTCCCTTACCTCTGCTTTGGGATTCTACCCAATGGTTAGGACTGCAGCAATGTGGAATGAAGAACATAGTACAGTTTTGTACCTACCATAAATGTAGATGTTCGAGGATCCACATTGCTGCAGTCCAATTTACCCTCCCTCCTTCCCCTCTGTGTTTAGGGGTGGTTGTGTGGGTGAGGTTATACTCTTGTATTTTTGTATATATTGTACATATTTTTGGCGCAGGAGTGTTTGGTGTTTTTGGTTTTGGCCTTGTCTTTTTAGGGTCTTCTGACATCTGGGGCAAGAAAAGACTGAGGATATGACGTCGGTCATGCGCATTAGTACCCTGACGTCCTGACGTCAGTCTAATCGCCTTGACCGGCGTCATATACTTTGGTATTCGGGCCGACTGGACAGCGGACTACCCTATGGTTAGGACTGCAGCAATGTGGATCCTCGAACATCTACATTTATGGTAGGTACAAAACTGTACTTTGTGTATATTGCAGGTATTGCAAAAACTAAAATGCATGTCTGTGCTGAAATGTGTTAGTTCTGAACATCATTGGTTCATCCTTTTAAGAGCAGATTGGATTCTCTTAAGTGGGTGTGGGTGAGCTACTCTAGCTGCAGGTCCTCCTGTATTCAGACTAAAGTACATTATACCTCTAGTCACTGCCATTCATCTGACTAGCACCCCTACCACCCAAAGTCCATTGCAGATGGAGCAGTCAGCTTTTTCTGGCCCAGAATAGAGAATCAGGAATACATGTTCTCCAGCATTTGTCACCCTGATTGCACCCTTCTGAGTGGTGAATAACAAACCTTGTCCCACCTTTTGGATACAATTTACTTAATTCAACTGGGTCCTTTACTACAGTTAAGATGTCTAAATAAAGTTACTTTAACTTTTAAAGGATATTCATTTTCTTTCTTTTAAATGTATTGTTTTTAGTTTTGTAAATCAAAATTTCATGACATGACATTAACAGCACTAATAGCTTACTGCTCACATACTGCAATTTCTTTGCTTCTGCATTTCTTACATTGTCCACTGCATATTCCAAAGCACAATTTCATTTAACTGTTTTAGTTTGCTCATTTGTAATCTTATTGACAAGGCCTACTGTGACTGGATCCATACACACTAATTTTTTTAGTAATGGCTCGCTGTATTTCCAGGCATATGGACACCACCCTCACTCACTAGGCTGGATAAGAGCAGAGTGACAGCTGTCTTTCTGGAGCCTAAATTCAGGATATAATGAGGGCTCCTAGATCTCTCCATCTTGACAATATGATTATTTACCAGATAGTGGCATGAGCATATGTGAGTGTGTGTGTGTGTGTGGGGGGGGGGGTGAAAGACCATAAATGCTGTACCCAGAAGGATATGATGGAGTTTACTTTGCATGTTCTAAGGCAGGAAAAACAGTGGTCTTCACTGGTATTTTGCCATCATCTAGAATGATGCTGAAATTCAAAGACAGGATAAAAATTACATCATTCCAAGGGGTACAGTGTGCGTCAGCTTGGGACATGAATTTTCCGGGAATGGTTTTCACCTCTCTTACTATGGCTTTTACATTATGGCCAAAGCTTCTGCTGCCTCATATTGCCTTTTTATGTGATTCCATATATCAGTATGCTGGAAATTCCATCCTAGTAAGTCTAATCTGGAACACTTTAAGGTGTCTCTGCTTCTTAAGAAGAAAAAAAAAATATGGTGGAATTTAAGGCTCTACTGCAGCTTGAGAACATTCATAAATGTGTCGTTACAGAGCCATGGTCTCAAAACAATGACAGCAATTTCTCTGCACCTGGATTGCCTGTCATGTCATCAGATTTACTAGCAATTGCAGGGGTGTATTAGTATTTGTCAAAGATACTGTTATCTCAGTACCAATTTGGCAGGACCCCAGAATTTGAACTCTTAGATGTCCGAATCACCCTAACCATTATCATTTCATAGCTACAATCCTCTGTGTCTCCTAATGACCATGATACCCATTCCCAAAAGGCCTGTTATTTAGGTCCAAGTAAGTATTCATTCTTTACTCATCTCTGACCAGACCCTTAGATTCAACGCTTTTTAATAAGCTTTTGGACAATAATACCATCAAGATGCTCAACCACATTACCTAGTATTGGATGGAGACAACAGTGTTCCCCATTAAGTAGATTTTTCCCCACATATTCCCAGTGAAAATTTGAGTTCAGCCATGCAGTAATCCATCTTTGTTTCCTGCAAGAGTATACTCATCAGGAAAGCAGAGTTCCTGTGCATTCTGTAAAAGTATACTCGTCTTTATAGGAACGTTCCCAGTACTCTTGAAAAGAGTATACTCAGTGCTTTCAAAGTCTAATTTCTGAAGTCTTGATACAGATACCTGAAACTAACATAGCAAGGTGGCATCTGTAAGTTGACACGATTTGCAAAGAATGCACAGTGAAATGGTCAGCATGGGATGTACAAAATTGGGAATATTAAAATGCTTGCAAAAAGTTGTAAACTATGTGAGATTTTCCATGTTTGCATTAATGCAAAATAGGAGGGAGATACTGTCATGTTAAGGGTGGTATATGCAAGCAGTGGGTTTCAGTAAAAAAAATTATTAAAACATGGTTGATGTAAATGCTTTTTTAGCAAATCAGTTATGACTTCGCTATATTTTTAACTGCATTGATTTCATAAAAGCCTTGTAGTTGAACAAATGAGGCCATCTTATATTTAATGTTAAGGGACGCAGTGTTGCCACTGACACTTGCCATCTAACACACATGGTTTTGTACGTTAATATTGCTTTAAAACACTGCAAAAGTATTATTTACGTAAGTTGAAAAGATTTTACAAGATCGCAGAACAGAAGTATGCTGCCTCACTTGTCATACTTCATTGGAAAGCTTTCAAACAGCTGAGCAATTCTCCTACTGATATCCTATGTCTGTCTGTCTTGCGCACTTGCAGAGATGTAACAGTTTGTTTCACCATAACACTAATATTTTTTCCTTATATCTGCAATATAAAATTAGTATTTGCAGACAGACCTTTGATGCTAACACCATTTTATTGCCCACTTTCTGCTGAAGATGCCCAGTCTCTGATAAAGAGCTTAAATATTGTGCATTTTTGTATTTAATACCATTTATCAGATACTGGAGATCTTATGAAGTGTGCTTTCAGTAGAGAACCCAAGAGAAAAGCTCTTGGGAAGCAAGAGGTTTCCTGGCTTAGAATACCTCAGGAAGTAAGAGGATTAATTTAAGATTGAATGAGTTAATACCTCAGCTGAAATCCACATCAATCCCGACACCTTTATATCAGGGAATTGTATTTGTATATCTTCACCACCACTCATCAGTCTTCCAAGTAATTCCTTGATATTCTAAGTACTACCAGTCATTATACAAATACTTAACTATCCTGCTAGGAGCCCAAATTGATCTTTTCCCCACAAGTATGGTGTCTTCTTGCTCACTACGTGTATCATCTTGTCTTGTTTAATAAGACTATATATCCATTACCTTTTCACTTACATCTGAAGGCACTTCCATCATATACCTCTGTGTTTACAGACTTCTCAAAAGCATATCATTAGTGACTGGATAATCTAAATAAATTCTATTTTAATCTTTCTCAATGGACCCCATTGCTAAAGCCATTGCCTATGCCTCTGACTGCTACTGCCATTTAAATAGTTGTTTAAGTAGTCACTGTCTCTAACATATGCTAATGGAAAATTTAGGAACTACCCCTTTGGTGGAATACCTGTATAAATACCTGTATAAAAAACTGTATCACAAGAAAGAAATTGCATAATGCTTAATCTAATGTTGTTAATTTTCTTCCCATTCATCACTGATGGGTTCATTTCCGAGCCCTTGGAACCAAGTTGGCCTAATACCAAGCTCGCGTACACCAAAAACTCTCGAGCTAAGCTGCTACCCACAATGCTCTTCTCCCAGTTACCTCAGATCTCGTTTGCCTCACAGCCATATAGCAGCGTTTCACCGAGCTCTCCAGCTAAGTGTCATATTTTACAAATTTTGCTGCATTTTGAAACTTTTTTCTAATCTAACTAATTTTTCTACCCTGTTTCTTTATCTAGCTGTACCCATCGGGTATTCCTTATACCATCGTTGGTAACACCCTCTTCTACCCTTGTAGTATCGTTTGATACCATCGTTGGTATCTTACTTTTGCTTTTTTTTCTATACTTTCTAGCAGTAATTTGTTTGTTTTCTTTTTGTGTGTTGAATACGTGTGAGAAAAAAGGAACTTCAGGGTTCAAATATTCCACTTCCTGCAATGGCAAATTCCCCAATAGCAACTTACACGATGATTGTGTCTGTTGTCTAGGGGTTTCTCACCTCTCTGTGAAACCTCCTTGCCATTTTTGCCTGAGTTTGTCAGTGGACGCTGAATGAGAGAAAAAACAAACTCATCTTGAAAGGCCTGTTATCCTCACCTTTCTCAGAGGCCCTTTCTGTGTTGGAGGGCTCAACCCCTCCGGTGAAGGACAAAAAAGTCCACATTCCGATCCCTCTTCACCGGCTGGTGATAAGTGCAAGTCCCACAAACACAAGTCCCACAAATCTTCTACTGAGCACAAGATTGCTTTCTCAGCTTCGAATATTCCTGTTGCTTCTGTTCCAAGCTCAGCTCCAGTTGCTTCTTTGGCCATTATGACAACTTTGACGTTGGCTCCATCTTCGGCTCTGACATCTATGGCACCAGTCATAACTACAGTAACGAATACGGCTCCGACCTTATTGTCTTCGATAGTCTCGGCACCGACTTCACCTTTCACCACACCGAAGATGGTTCCAGCGATCCCCTTGGAGTCGATAATAACCTTTACTCTGAATGTCTCCTCGGCACCAAGTCCTTTCTCAACACCGTTAGTTCCTCTATTGCCTCTTTCCAGGTTAGACTTCGGTACCAACAATTCAAACACCACAGACCCAGTAGTCCCCCTCATTTGACCCATTCTAAGGCCAGGCTTATAGCCCTTTTCTGGACCGGCCTGACTCCGCTTTGGGAGTGTCTGTAAGGTCCACCAGGAGTCTGTCTGAATTCGATGTGGTGCGCCTGCTGGACCAGCTGTTGACAGCTAGAGGGATAACAAACATTCCTAAGACTCATCCCACTTCGGGGTTTGGGTCTACTGCTCCCAGGACTCCCACTTTATACTCCTCCCTTGGATCCATTGGTCCCGAGGCCCATATCTCCGATGTCCTTGATGGGAATCCTTTCCTCTGCGCTGACAGTGACCCTCACTGAGGCTCCGAGGCCTCCCCTTTGGGTTTCGGTTCCATCGGAACCATCCCTTCCTCAGTCTCATGGTTGGGAGGTGGAACCCTCGGTTCTGAGCATGGTTCCAAGTTTTTTATCGGTTCCGAACTCGGATCACTGGACAACGCCTGCCTCGATCTTGCACGAGGCTCCATCCCTGGGAGCGGGTCTGATGGAGCGGGGTGTGACTCCGGTTCCGAGATTGTCTTACTCGGTTCCATGCTCCCATTCCTCTTCGGGCGGGCCTGCTTTTTGGGTGATGGAGAGGGTGCTTGCTTCTGGAAGCGTTCCTCCTACGTCAGATCTTCCCCCTGCTCCCTCTGAGCTACAGCTACCACGGGCCACCTCCCCAGGACACTGAGAGCACAAGCCTCAGGAAACCCCAGTTCAGAGTAATTTTCCTTCAGAGTCTTCTTCAGACATTCCCACTGAAGAAGCACCTCGGAAGAAGGCATGTAAGAGGAAACACCTTGACTCTCCAGAGGAGTCTCTCAGAGGGTACAGACTACTATGATGGGGAGGGGACCCACGGTCACCCACTGATGATGTCTCCTTTGGAGACATCCTGGAAATATTGAAACAGAGGGATGGCTACCCTCCAACCCTTCCTCAGAGGAGTCCGTCTTCTTGCAGACTTTCCGCTCTCTGCCTTCTTGGGTGACCCCACCTGCCGACGAGTTAGTCCAGCTCATCGTGCAGCTTGTGTGGAAGAACCCTGATTCTATTGAGGCCATTCCCTGGAGACCAGACAAGATTCTTTCCCCACCAGAGGAGCATTCCCACTGGTCTAGACGCTTGCCAGTAGACGCTATGGTAGTGGTGGCGGTGGCCAGTAAAAAGGACTTTGCGGAGGAAAATCCTACTGTCCACCCACCCAACAGAGAATCCCAGGCTGTCGACAGACTAGGGAAGTGAGTTTTTGCTTCAGCAACCTTTGCAGTCAGGTTTCTGAATTACTTGGCATATTTCACAAGGCTCCAAAGGGATCTGATCTCCAAACTTTCTGGAACCCTCGCGGGTCAAGTTTCTGACAGGGCACGAGAGGTTGCCTCTCAACTTGCCACCCTTGAGTCTATCTACAACTCATCCATGAGGTTGCTCTCCCACACAACCGAAGGGGCCTGAGCTGTGGGTGCAGGCGTAGTCACGAGACGTCATGCCTGGATGCGCATCTGTGACCTCGTGGACTTTTTCAAGTCCTCCTTTTTGAATGCCCCTATTGAACCATCGTCCTTGTTTGGGTCTAAAGTAAAGGACACACTGGCCAGGTGCAAGTAGGATGAAAAGACCTTGTCTACTGTTGGCCTATGTTTCTCTAAGCCTCAACGTTCTTTTTCCAGGAACCAGAGGAGTGAGAAAATATAGCACAAAAAATCTCAAGGTCCTTTTTGCAACGCACTTGGTAAGGATTTCCCTAGAGGCAGAGGGGGTTCCAGTGGTGGAAGGTGCCCCTTTAGGGGCAAAGGGGGTCCCTGAAATCAAGACTCCGGGGATTCTTTCTCCGGGCGGTCTTATCAACGCTCCTGAAGCGTTGCCTGATTGCTTTCCTTTGAAAGCAGTCGGGGCTCATTTTTCTCTGCACCAAACTGCCTGGCACTCTATTACAAATGATTATTGGGTGCAGAGAATAATCTCCAGAGGCTATTACATCCCTTTTAATATCACACCCAAAACCTACAAAGAACCTTCCCGATGTTCCACCCAGTCAAATGGAAGAAGCGGCTTCAGAGATAAGAAAGCTGTGTCCAAGTCATCCAACCAGTCCCCCCAGACCAATGCGGATCCGGTTTTTACTCAATTCTTTTTGGTGCCAAAAAAGACTGGGGACTGAAGACCCATTTTGGATCTCAGCCATCTAAACAAGTCAGTAGTTCAAACCAAATTCCATATGGTCATTATACAATTCATTCTCCTTTTTTTACGGGAGATGTTTGGATGTGCTCAATAGATCTCCGGGATGTGTATTACCACATCAAAATGGACAAATGCTCCAGGAGTCTCCCTCGCTTCCAGCTAGAAGCCAATCATTACCAGTTCAGAGCCCTGCCATTTGGTCTCTCAACAACCCCCAGAGTGTTCACGAAATGCCTAGCAGTGGTGGCAGCTCATTTGAGACTTCAGGGATTCCAGGTGTTTCCATATTTAGACTATTATCTCCTCTCCGCCCCCACCAAGCATCTCCTGACCATAGCCCTCTGCTACACTCTCTCACTGGTGGAGTCTTTAAACATCACAGTCCATTGGGAAAAATCCAGTCTACAACCTACCCAACAACTGGAATTTATAGGAGCAGTTTTCAATACTCGAACAAGCCTGGTATCTCTTCCAGCTCACAGGCTTCAGAGGTTAAGATTACAAGTACAAGTGATACTCTGTTGAAGAAAGATGTCAGCAAGAGAAGTTCTCCAGGCTCTGGGGTCTATGGCTGCAGCCATTCCAATTGTTCCTCTGGCAAGATTACATATGAATCTGTTACAATGGCTCCTTTTGTTCCAATGGTTGGCAAATCTTCACCCCCCCAAACTCACAGATCCTCATCACCAATTCCTGCAAGCAAGATCTTCTGTGGTGGATGAGGCCAGACAAAAATCTTTGGTGTCGCCCCTTCCAGATCCTTCAACCTAATGCCACAGAGACCACGGATGCTTCCCTGATAGGGTGGGGGGGCTATTTTCAGGGAAAGACAGTCCAAGGCACGTGGTCCAGCTTAGAGGCGAACTTGCAAATCAGTGTTCTGGAGTTGAGAGCGGTGCTGTTGGCGTTGCAGGTACTACATCCGCTCCTTCCATCGGGAACAATTGCGATTCAGTCAGACAATATGTCAGTAGTCTGGTAGATAAACAAACAAGGAGGAACCAAATCCTACCCCCTGTGTCGAGAGGCCATGAGAATTTGGCACGGGGCGATAGCTTCAAACCGCTTTCTTATAGCAACGCATATCCCGGGGAGCTCCAGTGTGATTGCGGGGGTCCGCTACGAAATCCCAAACGCACAGAATCCCAACGCCCAAAATACCAAGACGAAAAGCCTGAAACCCCACATTACCGAATGACCAGAAGCGTGAAATTCAAAATCCCAATGTTAAGGGATTTTGAGTTAGCACTTCTGTTGCGGTTCAGGTAAGTATGTGTGTGTGAGTGTTTGTGAGGGGCTTTAGTGTGTGTAAGTGTGTGTTGTGACTGTGTGTGTGTGTATGTGTGTGTGTGTATGTGTGTGTGTGTGTGTGTGTGTGTGTGAGGGACTGTAATGTGTGGGTGTAAGTTTGTCTTGTGTATATGTTTGTGCGATCTCGGAGTTAGAATAATAAAATAGGGGGGTGCAGAGGGGCAAAGACCCCCTGCTTATCTTTAGTGTAGGATGGTTTATTTGGTTATGGGGGGAGGGTGTGTGTATGTTTGTGTGTGTGCTGTATGTATAAGTTTCGCGATTTTGAATTTTGCGCTTTCAACGTTTTGGTAATGTGGGGTTTTGGGCTTTTCATCTTGGTATTTTGGGTGTCTAGATACTGTGCATTCGGGATTTCGTAGGGGACCTGATTGCGGACAGGCTGAACCGATGCATCCTCTTTCCACACGAGTGATCTCTCAATCCAATTGTGAGGGCAGAAATTTTCAGCCATTGGGGCCACACTTGCTGTGATCTCTTTGCTTCCCTTTCAGACAACAAATGCAGCAGCTTCTTTGTCCTTTTTCCCCCAGAAGGGGAGTTACCGAGAGACGCTTTGACTCACAATTGGCCCATGGGTCTGCTCTATGCTTATCCTCCCAATTCCCTTGATACCCCTATTTTTGAAGAAAGCTATTCAGTTGAGATACAAGGTGATCCTCATTGTCTCATTCTGGCCTCGACAAGTGTGGTTCCCCTTCCTTTGGCCTCACCTATTGCAACCTTCATGGATCCTGCACACTTGTCAGGACTTAATCTCTCACCCCCAAGGGTTGACTCTCCCAAATCTGTCCACACAAGCTGACAGCTTGGTTTCTCCACTTCTGTTAGACGCCAGGCAGGAAATCCTCTCCTCACCTGTTTGCAATATTATTCTGGCCTCCCATAAGCCATCCACCAGAAAACTCTACAGAAATAAGTGGAAAAGGTTCACTCTCTGGTCTAAAGAACAGATGTTAGACCCCTTCTCAGCTCCTGTATCTGTTATACTTCAATACCTTTCTGAGTTTTTTGAGAATGGGGCATCAGCTTCTACTATTCAAATCTACTTGGCAGCTATCTCCAATTTTCATAAGGTCTAGAAGGTGTTCCACTTATCTCCACCCGCATTTGCAAGACCTTTCTCAAAGGAGTTTTTTCCATAGTAGACCCCCAATTAGGTGGCCTGTAGAGACATGGCATCTGGTATTACAGTCCCTCTCGTTACCCCCTTTTGAGCCTGCTACAAAATGTGACCTTAAATTTCTATCATGGAAATCTCTATTTTTGGTGGCGGTCACATCAGCTAGACTGATATCAGAATTACAAGCCTCATGCATCAAGAGTCCGTATTTAACCTTTCAAAAAGACAGAGTATCTCTTCGTACTAATCCATCTTTTCTCCCCAAAGTGATTTCTGATTTCTCTGAACCAGACCATTGAGCTCCCAGTGTTTTTCCCAAATTATTCCAATAAAGGAGAATACTGTCTGCATTCACTGGATGTACATAGACAATTATGCTTTTACTTGGATAGGACTAAATCTTTCAACAAATCAGACCAACTTTTCATCTCCTTGTACGGACCAGAAATGTGATGTGCCATGTCAAAAGTCACTTTATCAAAATGGCTCAGAGATTGTATTACTTTTTCATACTCACAAGCGAATTAACCTAAACCTGTTAATATCAAAGCTCATTCAACGAGAGCCATCGTAACTTCTGTTGCTTTTCACTCCAGAGCTTCTGTGGATGACATTTGTGCAGCAGCCATTTGGGCTAGACCCCATACTTTCATCAAACATTACAAATTGGACATATTCTCCAGGGGAAGAGCGGCCTTTGGCTCAATGGATGTTCTTCGTGTTTCACTGTTGCAGTCATTACCCTTGGGTTATCCTGCTGGCAGGCTACCCTCAGTCGGCCTGAATTCCAAAGTCTTTGTCCGGCGTCGGTTGTCGCCTCTTCCCTGACGTCAGTGCGCCAGGGGTATAAAAGATGCAGCCGACGCCATTTTCTTCAGTCTTTCTTGCCGTGCGGTGCCCGAAGCATAAGCAGTTCGCAAGTGCCGGTTGGCCGACTCCTGAGATTTTCGTGTTCGAATTTCAGATCCGATGTCTTCATTAAAAGCTAAGTATCCTTGCTCCAGACCGATGTTAGAAAAAGTTAATAATTGTATTTCTTGTGGGAAGCAAATACCTCATAAGGACTTTCATTCTTACTATATTCTTTGCCTAGGCCCTGACCACGACGTTGCTAGTTGTCAGTTTTATGCTAGATTTAACCAACACACTATTAAGCGTTGGTAAGATTTTGCATTGCACTATTTTAGCAGAAGATTTAATTATACAATGTCGTCGGACAGCCATCCGACTACCAGAATTCACAAGAAACACAAAAAAAAAAGAAAAGGACAGGCATCCGAGGTCCAAAACAGACGACGAGGCTTCTTCTAAGCCAGTTGCCGGTTCGCTGGTTCTCAGTGAGGCGCCTTTGCAGACCCTGATGCCTGCTACTTTAGACCCGCAGGCCGCTATCGACTCCCACATGGAGTCGCCTAGGCCGCTGGAGGCTCAAGGTATTGGACCTTCGGAGACTATTCCCTCAGATGGGTCTGGAGCCGCTGAGCAGGCATTGGCTTCTGAGGGTGTTTTCAGACCAACTCAATTATACATTAAAATGACTTCAGCTTCAAAGGCAAAGACTAAAGCACCCTTAAAGACAAAGAAACAAGTACAACAGCCTCATGGACAGGCCTCCATGCCCAAAAAACAGATGCTGAAAATGGCTGAAGACATAATTACTTTGATCAGGGGTTCCCATCCCCCGCCTGATAAAAGGCCTAGGCAAGAGACAGAATATGAATCTTCAGATCAGGTTTCCATTTCATCTGATCAGGAATACACTCTTCCTCCCTATGAGGATTCTGATGCTGAAGAATCTATCCCTTCAGCCTCTCCTCCTGAGGATTATTCTTTTGGGGAAACCTTGCACATAAGGGAGCATTTCCACTTGGAGAGCCAAGATTTTTCAGAATCTAAGAAAAGGCTCAGAGACTTCCTTTTACTACTACAACACAGTCCACTAGCTATTCCACCTGTGTTAGACATTGTTGATGATGTATTTTCAGAGTCCAGTCTGACCCCTGACTCCTTACCTCCAGCTCCAGTTAAGCCGGACAGGTACTAAAGGGTTCCTGACTCTCATAAATTCCTTTTCAAAAACCCCACTGTTGACCCAGAAACTATCTCTCAGGGTCCCAAAGGGGTCAAGGCTTCCGCTGCAAAAAACCCTACCCCCTCTGACAGGGATTCTAGGGCATTGGACAGATGGGGAAAAAAGATTTACACTTCCACTACCGTGGCTGTAAGGGCTTTAAATTGTCAGTTTCATCTGCTCAAATATCAGCAATATATTATGTCACTGCTTACACAGAAAATGTTGACAAATTCTGAATGTGCAGAAAACAAAGAAATGCAGGATTTATTGCATGCAGCTGAACAAGTTGGAACGCATACTTTGCAGTGTGGTTTTGATTCTTTGGAGGCCTCCTGCAGAGCCGCTGTTACGGGTTCTGTCATCAGGAGGCATGCTTGGTTAAAGGAACAAAGTCTGCCTGATCATGTCAAAGCAAAATTATTAGATGCCCCATTACAGCATGACACTTTGTTTGGTGTTAAAGCAGAAGAGGTGTTAAAGAAAAATGGATGACAAAGCTAAATCTATGCAGACGGTTAAGGTTTTCTTACAGGTTCAGCCTCCAAGATTTAGCCAGACACTGGCCTACAAAGAATTGGTCCTTTCTAGTGTCAGACAGACCACAAAGGGGCAGATACAGATGCCCAAGAGGCAGATCCCAGCCCCAAGGTTCGTACAGGTCTAAACAATGGAGTGCTTCTACCTCCAAAGGTGGAGAAGACAAATCTCAGCCATACAGGAAACAGTCCCAATGACTTCCCCCTGCCTGCACCAAGCACTTATCTTCTGGCAGCACCTTTATGGGGAAAACTAGCACTTTTTTCTCAAAACTGGCACATAATAACCCAGGACAAATGGGTCCTACACAGTGTCACAGGGCTACAAGTTTCACTTCTGTACCCTGCCAAGGACAAACGATTGACCAGACCTGCCAAAACATCAATGGGCAGAGGCACAAAAGCAAGTCTCATCCCTCATGGACATGAGGGCCATTCAACAAGTACCAGAACAAGAACAGGGACAAGGATTTTACTCGACTATTCTTGGTACCAAGAAAGGACAAGACCTGGAGACCAATACTGGACCTATCTATTCTAAATACATTTCTGGATAAACCAAAATTCAAAATGTTGACTCTACAGCAACTTCTGCCCATGCTGGGCAAGAAGGCTTGGCTTGTGACTTTAGACCTAAATGAGGCATACCTGCATGTCCCAATCAGACAAACATGCAGAAGATACCTCAGATTCAAAGCTGGCTCAATGCATTACCAATTCTCTGCACTGCCCTTTGGCTTATCTACTGCACCCAGGGTCTTCACAAAGTGCCTGGCACCAATAATTGCATTCTGCAGACAAAGAGGAATACAAATATATCCTTACTTGGACGACTGCCTCATTCAAGCAGAGAACAAGGACATTCTACTACAGCATCTGGCGTTTGTAAAGAGATTTCTAACAGGCCTAGGGTACACAGTCAACGAAAAGAAATCAAAACTAGTACCCTCTCAAGAGATAATATTCCTGGGTGCAAGCTTAAATACAACTGCCCAGATGGCTTATCTCACGCCAGACAAACAAAGGCAACTGACTACTTATTTCAAACTGTTGGCAACAAAGGCCCAGTTATCTGCAAGAACAATTCTGCAGGCTTTGGGCTTCATGGCATCCTGCATTCTACTAATTCTATATGCGAGACTGCATATGAGGAAACTTCAATGGTACCTAAAAACTGTTTGGACTCAACATTGCCACAGCCTGGAAACAGTAATTACCCTCATTCTCTGCCTGCAACAGGAGTTTCGTTGGTGGGCGAAGGCTTGTCACCAGAAGAAGGGACAGCCATTCACTTTACCCCCAGCCAGGCAGACATTAACAACGGATGCATCAGATTATGCCTGGGGGGCCCACATGGCAGGAAGATGTATTTAAGGCACATGGTCCGCAAACCAAATGCATCTACATATCAATCAAAAAGAGATGCTAGCTGTTCAGAATGCCCTAACAGCCTTCAAGGACCTACTTCATCCGGGACAACTACTAATAAAGACAGACAACACCATGGTCATGTGGTATATAAACAAGCAGGAAGGCACTCATTCTTACCTCCTTTGCAGACTAGCCATGACTTTGTGGGACACAGCATTGACTTACCAAGTACATCTGCAGGCACAATTCCTGCCAGGAAAGATAAATACTCTGGCAGACGAACTAAGCAGAAACCTCATGGATCCCCACGAGTGGAAATTGGATCCACAAGTCTTCAGCATGATAACAAGGAAATGGGGATGCCCGGATATAGTTCTATTTGCCTGTCCTCACAACTACCAACTAAAAAGATTCTGCACAAGGACTTATGACAGACAAGCATGGAAAGTGGATGCCCCATCTTTCAGCTGGAAAAGCTTAGCAGTATATGCCTTTCCACCACTGCCTGTCCTCCCCAAGGTACTCCTAAAGGTCAGACAAGAGAAGCCAAAGATGATACTGATTGCCCCAGACTGGCCCCGCCAGCACTGGTATCCAATCCTAAGGAACTTGTCTCAATGCCCGGCTTGGACCTTGCCTCAAATACCTCATCTGCTTTCCCAATAAAACAATCAGATCCTGCACAGCCAACTAAAGACCTTAAATCTGGCAGCATGATGGATAATGTAGTGATACAAAATGCACCTCTCACTAAAGCTGTAATGGATGTCATTTTGGAGGCCAGAAGGCCTAGTACCAGAAAATCTTATGCTGGAAGATGGAAGAGATTCTGTGCTTGGAACCAGGCACAAGGAATTGACACAGCTGTACCAAATATTCCTCAGATTTTGCAATACTTAACTGAGATGCTGGACAAAGGCCTATCCTTTTCATCAATTAAAATTCATGCCTCTGCCATTTCGGCTCATTACAATACATAGCCACCAATCTTTTCGCATCCCTTGTTAAGGCAGTACCTCAGAGGAGCCAAAAACTTAAGGCCTCCATGGAGATCGCCAATACCAGTATGGGACCTCAATTATGTTTTGGAAAAACTCACCCTGCCTCCTTTTGAGCCAGCCGCTACAGCTGATATAAAGTTTTTTATCTTGGAAAACAGCTCTGCTCCTAGCAATAACCTCGGCAAGACAAGTCTCAGAGCTACAGGCACTCATGGCTGTGGAACCTTTTATCATTTTTTATCCAGACAGGGTTTCTCTGAGGACAAACCCGACATTTATGCCTAAGGTAGTGTCCAGTGTGGCCTTTAACCAAACTATTCATCTGCTATCTTTTTATCCAAACCCACAGAATAAGGGAGAGAGAATTCTGCATTCTTTGGGCATACACAGACAGCTACGCTTCTACTTGAACAGAACCAAAGCTTTCAGAAAGACAGAGCAACTACTAGTGGCATATGCTGCAGGATCACAAGGAAAGGCTATCTCAAAGCAGACTATTTCAAAGTGGATAGGCCACTGCATTAGTTTCTGCTATTCACAACATGGCAAGCCAGTGCCAAAGGGCATTAGGCCACATTCAACCAGAGCAGCAGCCACTTCAGCAGCCTTCCTCAGGGGAGTACCAACCAAAGACATTTTAGAGGCTGCTACCTGGAGTTCAGTGCACACCTTTACAAAGCACTATCATTTACCACTCTACCCTAAATCCAGGGCAGGCTTTGCCACTGCAGTTCTGCAGGGCCTCATAGCTGCACCTAATGCTATTTAGCTCCAGCCTCCCAACCATAGCTTTGGGATTCAACCCTAGTGTAATGACTGCAACAGTGAAACACGAAGAACATAGTACAGTTGTGTACACTTACCATAAATGTAGATGTTCGAGTGTATTCACTGTTGCAGTCCAGGTTACCCACCCACCACCCCCCATATCTTTGCTGCAACTTATCTGCATTTCTCTAGTCTATACAACCTATGTGGTGTATTTGCTTGTAGATGAAGGTATTATATATTTTGGTACATGCATGTTTTATTGGCATATTTTTAGCCTACCCTTTTGGGGGCACCTGACATCTGGGGCAAGAAAAACTGAAGAAAATGGCATTGGCTGCATCTTTTATACCCCTGGCGCACTGCCGTCAAGGAAGAGGCGACAGCAACCGACGCCGGACCTAGACTTTGGAATTCAGGCCGTCTGAGGGTAGCCTGCCAGCAGGATAACCCAAGTGTAATGACTGCAATAGTGAATACACTCTAACATCTACATTTATGGTAAGTGCACACAACTGTACTTTCTCCATAAGGGCCACCCAGGTTTTCAAGTAGCTTGGGATTCTGTCCCATCAATGATGAATGGGAAGAAGATTAACAACATCGGATAAAGAAGTTATGTCTTACCATAACGTTCCATCTGTGTAGTTGATTATCTTCCATTCATCACATTCCACCCTCTGTCCCCCACTAAAGGCTCCTGGTGGATCTTATGGGTCTTTGTGGTGTTTCAGGGTTTCTGCGCAGAAATGGCCTCTGCTTTTACTTCTATATGTTGCATGCAAACTCTATTTGAGGTAACTGGGAGAAGGGCAAGTTTTTGGTGTACACGAGCTTGGTATTAGGCCGAGAATCCATTAGTGATGAGTGGAAGAAGATCAACAACACAGATGGAATGTTATGGTAAGAAGTAACTTCTTTTTAGAAATCCCATTTTAGTCATGTTAATACATTTAAGTAAGCTACCAAAGAACTTAAGGGTACCATTAAGAAGTTCAGAGCTGAATATGAACCTAAAATAGCCACAGAAACCAAACGTAATTATCTTTCTTTTCCTGTGTTAGGAAGTTAAGAAATAACACTCAGCAATGTTCAGAGCTAGTCCACAATAATACTGCCCACTCTGACCCAAAGGAGGTACCTGACAAAGTTAGTACAAATTTTACACCAGACAGTTGTAACTACCTCACAGCAAGAGGTTCTCCCGTTCGATTCTCGGCGTGGCTTGGGAGTGCCTTTTGTGTGGAGTCTGCATGTCCTCCCCGTGGTTGGGTAGCGTTCGAAAGACATGCATGCGTAAATGGGCGTGCCTTCGTTGAAGGTTGGGTGTCGAGCTGGCACATCGGCGTTTCATAAAAATCTACTGCCAATCATTAGCGGACCCGAGTTCCGCTGTGGCGACCCCTTACCGGGAAACTATTCCACAGCCACAGCTAATATAAAACAAGTCCTTTCAGCCCATGGGCCCTGATACCATACCATGCTAACTAATTATCAGTACTCACTGTGGCCTGTCTGCAGCCCTGCTTAGCATCTCTAATCTATGCCATTCCAGTGATTATATTCTTGAAGCCTAGATAACATCCACAAGGGTGGCCCAACCACCAGACCCTAGTAAGCACAGAGTCTCTCGAACCTCATGTGTAAAGGTATAGAATGCTGTATTTCGGACCACATTAGTCTGGATATTGAAAATCTTTTAACACTGGATCCTCGTTTGTTCTGCTTTGTCAAAGGCAAGTTCTGCCCTCTTAACTTCATTAATTTCTTTTGAGTCACTGATCAGGGGAAAGTGGTTGTGCAGTGCATACAGCATACCTGGACATGGTCATTGTCTTGGACACTATTGCCCATGCTGGTAGTATTGACAGACTTATAAATTTGAGTAGAAGTCCATATATTGTGTGATGGATAGCTAACTGGTTTCCTGACAGAATGCATGTGGTTACAGTCACAGGTGTAACTTTTGAAAACAAAAAAGTTACCTGTGGTATGCCACGGGATCCAGTGTTGATCCTTTTGTTATTTGGCATTTATTTCAGTGATGCCCAGACCTATGTTCCAGCTCTGTGGTTATCTAATTATGCATGTCAGTGCAAATTGGACATTGTTATTCATTCTTCCACTTACAGAATTGCTCTAACACAGGTTTGACTAGGTTAACAGTTGTTTCAAGGATAGCGGTCTTAAACTAAACATGAAAAAATATACTGTAGCTCATTTTGGTACACTATGTAGGTGACGTATATCACCAGTAAGACACTGTTATAAAGGATCTAGACAATCTTATTGAGTATTCCTTATCTTCTGACCACGTTGTCTCCATAGCAGTTTAGAAATCCTTCTGTCATAGGTTCATAGGTTCATAGAGTAGTACTAGGCTAACTGCCCTTGAGCCACTTTAAGCCTAGCCAATTATCCTCTGTGAGATTCAAACCATGTATCTTGTGTTTGTAAGGCAAACACCTCAACCATTAGGCCACCCTCCCAATTGGCCCAGTTTGTTTCCAAAGGCCTGATATTTAAATCCAAAGAAGCCTTAATTCTTTTTTACTCATCTGTTATCACACCCTTAAGTCCATTGCCTTTTAATAAGCTTTTGGCCAATGATTCCATCAAGAAGCTCAACCACATTATCCAGTACTGGTTGTAGACTAATCCAGTACTGGTTGTAGACTAATCCAGTACTGGTTGTAGACTAACAGTGTTCTCCATTAAGTTGATTTTCCTCACATATTCCCAGTGAAAATTTCAGTTTAGTCATCCAGTAATCCAGACTGTATTTAAATGTTGCACTAGAGGTACTGTGCTTGATGTGTAAAGGCAGCCTACTGTACTAATAGGAATATGCTGGCTTGCGTACCTGTTACAGTATCTGCAGTGTTACTCCTGTCCCTCTCTCTGCAGGACAGTCACTGTTTGGGCAGTTATTTCCTGCATGAAAGTGAAAAATGACAAATGTCCTGAGATTTTAGGGGAAAAATATTTAACTTTTTTTTAATAGTTGCATATAAAATAATTATTTTGTATCTGAAACACTAAATATTGTATGAAGCAACATAAGTAAGTCAAATAGTACAATAATAAGCTTTTCTCTTGGCAGCAGAGTGAAATTCAGTCGTGCACTAGCTGTGGGTATGACTTGTCCTGCAAAATCTCACGTTTCTCCAAATAAATGTCCCATTTTTGGCATTTGAAAAGATGACAGTCTTAACCATCAGGTAGTGTTGATACTGTTGCATAGGTTTAGGTCTGTAGAGCAGGTGTTTCCTTTACATTTTGTTCTGTTTAGGAGAAGGAATTCAGAGTGCTGAATTATTTGTAGCACAGAAAGCTAACCAGAGCTCACCTTTTAGCAGTGTGTATGACACTGAGTAGAGAGATGGGCCTTTTACTCTTTTAGATTAATTAGGGGTACTGAGGCCTGAGATCTTTTTGGTGATTACTGTTACATTTTAATATTACTATCTTTTTTTGGGGGGATAGATTTTGTTTGCTGCTGCAGTTCTGTGAAATGTTTGGTATGGTACACAAGTGACTGTTTTCACTGGAGCAGTATACTTAATAAGATAACTGACACTTGTTTTTTTTCTGTTTTGTTACAGAACTGTCCACTGTATATTAGTAGCAACTAACTTCAAGACTTGGCCTGTTAATATTTAGTCAGTAGTGCAGGCATTTTTTTTAGGACTTCATCTTCTAGAAGTTAGCACTTCTGTCCCCTAAAAGATGTAAACTATTGTAAAACTGACATTTAAACAGTACTTTAAATAACCTTCTCTATGAGGTCACCTTTTTTGCTGTGTGAAAGTTATTACATGAGCATGATTATATCTACTCTTAGAGGGCCCACATTTTTTCCTGAGCTAGGTTTCATACCCATACCATGAAACATTCCATAAAACCAAGAAGGCGTGTGTGTGTGTGTGTGTGTGTGTGTGTGTGTGTGTGTGTGTGTGTGTGTGTGTGTGTGTGTGTGTGTGTGTGTGTGTGTGTGTGTGTGTGTGTGTGTGTGTGTGTGTGTGTGTGTGTGCGCGTGTGTCTCTCTCTCTCTCTCTATATATATATATATATATATATATATATATATATATATATGTGTGTGTATGTGTATATATATATATATATATATATATATATATATATATATATATATATAAAATTTGTATGTATAATATATCTGTGTTTATCTGTTTGTTTTACTTGAATTTAAGTGATGCGTTCTGTCAGGAAATCATCTCTGTGCTGAAGGCTGTTGTTGGCTCCAAACTTGTAGGAAATAGGCAGCATCAAAATTGAATGTATTTGATTTTTTCTTTTGTTAGCCAGCTAAGTGAATTGGTCACCATGGACCTTTTTCATCTATGACCCATGCCAGGGTAAATGTAATATATATGGACACTTTAGAGTAGCCAGTGGACCAGCTTGATTTGAGGAGGTGGTTGGAGATCGTAGAAACCCCCCTTAATTACTGAGAGAGAGAGAACATACAGACACTACACAGACAGTTGCTGTACATCAGCACTGAACCCGAGACTCTGGAGATGTGAGGCAGAGTAAGAGCTTGACACCTGAGACACCATTCTCAACTCTTTAACTGAATTAAGCTCTTTTAGTTAGCGACTGCCACTAAATGCCCTATCCCTCTACCTGGTCTCATACAGACTGCTCAGAGGTGACGTCTGTCTGGCATATAAGGCCATTTCAGACTTCACATTGATGAAGTTGCTGCATGTCTGTAAGTCAAACTCCACTCACGTAGTCTGCATGCAAGGTCTCAACCTGGTCTATGATATTAATTGAACTTGTTGCCGGATAGATTTGTGTCCCAAAGACTCCCCCGTCAGTGGAATAGACTCCCACTCCATGTCAAGCAGAGTACCTCTCTAGCCCTCTTTAAGAGGAACCTGGAAGACTAGATGGGAAACAGAAAATACACCCCTGAGATCCCACCTATGTCCCTGCTGGACAGTGGAAACAGGTGTTGACTTTGAGGGAACATGGGTGAAATTCTTGGCTAGGCTTATAAGGGCCTCCGGGCCAATAGCCTAGCATCATCCTATGAACTTATGAACCTATGATTCTAAATGACCTGAGACATGCCACCCTGGACTATATGAAGAGAGTCACGGAATATGTGTCCCATGCTGGTACAACCCTAGCACTGAGCAGCATTTGACCTTCTCTAAGGATGATGCCACAATACGAACAAAAGATTAATGACTTAAATAATTGACTTTTTTTCTGGCATTATCCTAAGGAGTGCAGTATTTGTCAAGCATGGAAGGAAATGGTCAACAGACCATGCTTTTTGCCAGGAATGGTCTGTACCTTTCCCTCCAAGTTTTTGAATACTAGCTAAAATATTGTCTTCCCCAATAGTGCCTTTTTAAGCAATACCAAATAGAAAGTACTTCCAACATACCAAATCAAAACAAGAAAAAAATTCTAAAGGTATTACTGCTCAATGCTAGGAGTCTAAACAAAAAACTTTGTTCCCTGGAAGTTCTGTTCACCCTTGAGAATGCTGACCTCTTTGGGGACACTGAGACATGGCTTAAAGCTGCAGAGAGCATACCAAACGTGCAAGGTTATAATGCTTTCCAGGCATTTAGACCAGCTACTACACAGGCAGGGACTAAATGTGGAGATGTTTCAGTTTACATCAAAAATAAATACACCTCAGGCCTGGTAAAATAAGACAATGCACTTGAGCTACTCCTTGTTCAGATTACCATAGGCAAACTCCAATACCACTTCCTTGCAAGCTATAGTGCCCCTTCTATGACCCAGGAAACCCATACTATGTATTTAAACTTATTGGAAACCCTCACCATCCAACCCAATGCCATATTCATGTGTGACTTTAATTACCCCCCTATTAACTGGGAATCTTATACAACATCAAACGTACAGGCACAGAGATTCCTAGATTTTGTAAACACACACTCCTTGGACCAGATTGTCAGTACACCAACCAGGGGTGCAAACGTACTGAATCTGGTCCACACTAATATGGGAGAGTGCCGCACACCCCCTAGTATAATGTCTTCTCTGGTAAGGTCAGTCCACAAAACGGTCTCCTTTGAAGTAAAAATAAAACCTGGACCCCAGCTAACCATGGAATATTCAGGAACTACTCTAAGGCTAACTTCCTGCTATTAAATGATAACCTGGCAAAAGGCTAACTTCCTGCTATTAAATGATAACCTGGCAAAATGAAGCCCTCATAGACCCTGAGAAAGGTGTTGCCTATGCAGAACTGTTCATAGAAACCCTATACAAACATGTTAATAGCTGCATAGAGGCAGCTGTGCCCACCAAGAAGTACAGAACTAACTCAAAAAACAAGCCACCCTGGTGAAATCTCAAAATCAGCAGGCTGTATAACAGAAGGAAGAAAATCATGGCAAAAATTAGGAGGTGCAGCACCCAGCTGGATAAAAGAACTCTCAAACTAAACACAAAACTTGGAGGACAAATAAAGTCTACCAAAGCCAAATTTGAGGTAAATTTAGCCTCCCAGGCCAAGGACAGCCACAAGGCATTCTTTAGCACTGTCCACAACCTGAAAGGCAATACACAATTGTGTGCAGAGCTGATTGTAAATGGAGCCACCTATACTGAGACGGAAGATATAGCAAACCTACTGGCCAACAACTTCATCTCCAACTTTACCCTTCTCTTCCCCTCAACCTTCACTAAAGAAAGACCATTAACTATAACTCCCCCTACTACCACTAAGGAACAAGTCCTTAATGCTCTCACTAAGGCCAAGAACAGTGCATCAATGGGCCCAGACAGTACCCCAGGTGCCTTCTAAATAGCATGAAACATGACCTATCAGGTCCTCTGGAATTGCTATTTAACTGTAACCTCCAAACAGGCTTGGTGCCTCATGAATAGACAACATGAATAGTCATCCCTCTGTACAAAGGTGGGCCATCTACAGACCCTGGAAACTACGAAGTCTCTCTCTAGTCTTATATGCAAAGCCATAGAAAGAATTATCATGGATATGATCAATAATGATATAGTAAACCTCCAGACACTGAACCCAACCCAGTTTGGGTTCATCAAGGGCAGATCATGCCTACTCAACCTGGTGGACTTCTTTGAGAAGGTAACCAAAGCAATGGATGAGGGCAAAATGGTTCACACTGCTTACCTTGACCTGGCTTAGGCATTTGACACAATACACAACTTGGGCATTTGTTACCAAACTCAGAAGGTTAGATACAAACCCATATGTCATCCGGTGGATAGCCAACTGGCTCACAGACAGGACCCGGGAAGTTAAGACTGGGGAGTCCACGTCTACAAAGAGGCCAGTCACAAGTGGAGTCCCTCTGGGATCAGTCCTTGGACCACTCCTTTTTGGTATTTACTTCTCTGGAGTCAACGCCAGTAGCAATGGTCTCTGGCTGACTAAATTTGTAGTTGATTGCAAATTAGGAGCTGTCACTGGAACCTACACTGACTCAAATGTTCTCCAGGAAGGGCTGGTGTCAGAGCCATGGACTAAAACTAAATGCAAAGAACTGCATAATAGTATCCTTCAGGAAGCACCAGAATTACCAGTTCTAAAGACTTAAATCTTGCCTGTGATATAAATAGGACCTGCTGGAGACATAGTTATGTATCTCAGAGACTACCCTGTTGATGGAACAGGCTTCCCATCCATGTGAAGCAGAGTTCCTCCCTAACCCAATTCGAGTGCATCTTGGACAATTAGATGAGGAACAGGAAATTCATCCCTGGCTTGACACCTATGTCTCTAATGGACACAGGCAACCTGTAAATAGCTCATCTCCCAGTCCCCCACTTGTAAATGTTTCATCTCCCAAGCCCCCTGCATATACTTATCAAGGTTACCAGAACTGGTTGGAGATTTGGGATGCAAGGCTAGGCTTAAAAAGGCCCTTCTGGTCATTAGCCTAGTAAACCCCTATGAACAAAACAGAATATTTCATATTCATCACAGCGAGTGTATCTGTGAGTTGGCAAGCAATAAGCACAAACTGGGAACCAGACCAATTTGGAATGCCGTTCTAAGGTGTCCGCATGCCCATGCTGATGCATGCGCACACACACACACACACACACACACACACACACACACACACACACACACACACACACACACACACACACACATGCAAACATGTTCCTTTAACATGTTCAGCATTACCATTTCACCTGCCAGCGTGTCAGTGGGAAGTGGAAAAAAACACGAGGGACACCTGTGCATACTTGGAGAGAACATGCAGACTCCACATAGAAGACATCCCAGCCAAGAACTGAAGTGGGGAGCTGAGTACTGAGAGGCAGGGGTGCTTACATTGATACAGCTGTGACACTTTAGTGTGAAGGCTTTTCTTTGTAAAAAAAGCACTGAATGAGTTGCATCAGTGATTGTATTTTTTCATTGCATATAGTTAAGATTATTCATATTGTGTAATTTTGCTGTTTTCTGTACTTGTTTCTGCAATCTTGCTTACTGCAGATCACCTATCAAATAATGTGGAAAGCATCAAGCATGTTGATATTCCATAATGAGTAGCCCTGCATGTGATGATGGGAATGGGTTTTATGTCTGCCGTCTAAGCTACTCTATTGATAAAACAAACTATCATGGGCTTAGCTGGGCTGTACTGTTGTGGCTGTCATAATAGGAAGATGATGCAAACAGAAGCTGAACATTTGGTCTCCTGTTGTCAAGCTGGCTACAGTTGGAAGAAAATTGTTTTGCATTGCTAGAAGAAGCAGACATTGAGAATAAACTGCGTTTTGTTTCTGGGAGAAGTGTATACTGGTTGGGAATTAACTGGTTGGGAATGCAGTAATTGAGTATATCAGCACCACTGCATGGGAAGCGTGAAGAATGCTTAAGTGATGCTAGTGGATGAAAGCAGTTTTGATGCTCTTGATAGATCTCTCTCATAATTCCATGTGAACACTGTATGCATCATTTTTTGTAAGCTACTCCAGAGGCATAGAGGGATAGAGCCCTGAGTATGGCTCAGGTGACCTGAGTTCATTTAGCAACTAAGGTATTTGGTGGCACAGGCAGGAGAGGATGGGTGTATCCATTTTATTAGGGTGAGGGAGAGGCAGGACCAGCAGTGTGCCACGTTAGTTCCCTCAGACAAAGAACTGGAATGAAATTACAGCTGGAATAGGCAGATGACAGTGACAGTCCTCCATTATGAGGTTGAGAGAATGCACCTCTGTGTTGAGGTGCTGTGAACCTCTCTGTGATTGCTCATCCCTCCACCTAGCAGGTGGAGTTAAGCTAACAACAGTGCCCTCAGTTGCCTGTATGCTGTCAAGGGTATAAACTTACCAGTGTGCATTTTTTATTGGCCCTCTGAACAGCTGCTGCCTTGCTGGATTTAGAGATGACTTTCCATTGCAAGTGAATGAATGTGTTTTGAGTGCATTAGGAGGAGGCTATAATGGTGAGCAGGCAGAAGGGGGAAAATATTATAAAAATCATAAACCATTTCCTTTTCACAGGGCCTATAGCAGTTCCATATGTTTTATTTGCAGAGGATATTAGCCAGCAGGTGGTCATCTAGCTAGAGCCCTACTAGAACCAGTGTACAATAGTCACTTACCCAGCAGGAAGTAAGGTTTTGGTAGGCTGTTACCTTCACATCATGATAGTGTAGCTACTGTGCAGTACAGATTATGATGTTACTGTGTCCTGTGGGCTTCACGTTTTTACCTTTGGATTAAAAAAAAAGCTGTAATAATTTTATTGACTGCCTTGTCGTCATTTTTTTAAAATAATTATGTAAATTTTCTCCTTTAGGTTTTGATCAAGGTCAGGTAACTCAGCAAGTTCCAAGAGTGCCAATGAGTGAAGTACCATATAAACTGGAAATGGATGCCAGTATCAAATACCCACATGAGATAACTAAAGTGGAGTCCAACTCTACCATCACCCCTTTGCAATATCTTAATTCAGACAAGACTTCAGCCAAGGTGAGGATCCTTAACCTTTCTGACTAAAAAAAATGAAAAGGACAAAAAGAGATTGCCTCAAATGTTACATTTTCTAGTTTTTAGCTGACTGGTACAAATGTTTTGCACATTACAGGGGAAACAAGGGGGCAAATCAATAGTTGTAGCTTATCAAAGTTTGTATTACCGAAACTAAATGTTCTGTTCAGAGTCCTGCTTGATTTAAACATGGATAAATGAAAATGTTATAACTTTCATACAGTCTAAGGCATGCTAGGTAACAAAAATACACACCTGAAAATCAATGCAAGTCCATCATAAACTTAGTGTAATTAAGCCTGGAGATAAATTGTTTACCTTTAATGATTGCTACTCTTCCTGCAAGCATCAGAGAAATAAGACATCATCTAGCGTACATGCTGGTTTGGGTAGCATTTTTGCTAGATGTTTTCCCTATACTACAGGCTGTACTGCAGTCCTATTAGAAAAAAAGTAGAAAACTTTTCACATTTAAATTTATTAAATGTCGTATTCAGGTAAACATATAAGCTGTGACAAGTACATTTAAGTATTTAGCTGTGCTGGACAAAAGACTCCATTTGTTTTTAATGGGGGAACATTTATTTGTTTTATTGAACCCCAGAAATTAATGCTTGAATTATACCAGAGGAATTGCATCGTCACTATAAAAATGAGATATGTGCACAGTTCAATGTTCATTGCTAATATATATTTGATCCTGCTTTCTATTTGACCCAAGAACTATTCCACTAAATACAGTATAAATATCCACAGGCACCACCAGGAATGAATACCAAAGTCCAAATGCACAAACACAGCTTTAATAAAAGCAAACTAAGCACACACATACTGCTGACATTAACGTTCATGTGCATATAGTGACATAAACAATGACAATATTTCTATTGCTTCTGTGCTAAAATTAAGGGCAGCCAAGCTATAATGATGTTTTATTGAAGAATGTTTTTACTGGGTTTTACGATGTGATTTATTGTTAAACTATGTTTTTATATGTTTTTTATATAACATATTTAATCCTTTTTAAACCGCATTTTTATGAATGAAATATGTATTAACATATTTAATATATATATATATATATATATATATATATATATATATATATATGTATATATATATATAGGTAACCAAAGTATAGCTGTAAGTCCAACATGCACAGTATGCACCGTATTCATAGGAGATGTAGAAAAAACGTTAAAGTCTATATAAATAAAACAGTACTTGCGTTATTAAACATGTAAGGCTGTGCATTTTGGATTTACAGCTATACCTTGGTTACCTCTTTGCTATTTTATTTGGCTCAACATTCGTTTTATTATTTACAAGCCAAGAGGTATTTGCTTTCTTGGGAATGCTTATATACTTGTTCACTGCATATATATATATATATATATATATATATATATATAATATATATATATATATATATATATATAATTTTTTTTTTATTTTTTTTATTTATTGGCATTTATATATGAAATCAGAATGAGTTTTAATTTCCCACCAATGTAATGCAAACCACTAAGCAATATGTTTGTATTCAGCTGTTAGAATGTGTTTATTAGAATGACCACTAGAGGGAGCTTCAAGTTTACTTTTATGCATATTATGCATTTGTTTAGTTCAAGTAAAGAAAGCATTTATTTTAGAATTTTTAGTATTCTGAGTTTGTTTTATTATGAGTATTCTGAGTTTGTTTTATTATGACCAAGTAGGCAGCTATTTGTTTTTTATTTTTTATTCACATAAAAAGATGTTTATGTCACTGTATGCATAGTCACTTTACTAGTATTTCACTATGTTCCAAGGAATTAGGATCCTGTTTTTTGGTTAATTATGTAATCGATAGTGTAGAACCAAGTATAAATGGATGGGTTTTGAGGTCAGTCTGCATCTGAGGAAGTGTTTTTAAACAAAAAGTATCATTTAGGAACATTAATATCAGCAGTATGTGTGTGTTTAATTTGTTTTTATTAAAGCTGTGTTTGTACATTTGGACTTTGATATTAGTTTCTGGTGGTGCCTGTGGATATTTACAAGTTCTTTTGGCACCATGGCAATCTTTTTTTGGAGTTTTACTAAATATAGCATGTTACATGAGAATGGAGGAGAAGAACATGGAATAGTAGTACCAAATGTTAGGCAAGTGGTGAGTTAAAAGGGGTGGGGGTTCCACATCACTAACTGAATCCCTGGGGCATTCCTGATACTAGTTGTTAATGGTCTGTGAAGTGTAATATCAGGGCAGTTATTCTGGCAGGCCTGGGAAAACTGGGTGAAGAATATCATAGCAGGGGTTCTGTTGTTTCTAAATGGCCTTTTTGGCTTGGAAAACACATAATATATAGTAATATGTACCTTATATATTTTGTGTTTAAATCATTTTATTTACAAAAGAAAATAGGTAATGGATACAACATGTAATTTTAACACATACAAAAGACTTTGTGTAATAAAACAGTTGTGCTGCACGTGTCGGTTAATGTTATGCATGTTCCAGAGTTGTACCAAAATGTTCCAGCGCCATACTCCATATCTTCTTATTTCTGCAACTATTACACATCTTACAAAGTCTTATTATTATTTTAAGCAGTTTCAAGTAATCACTTTTTGTACTTGTTATTGACTGTTTTTTTCACACATTTCCTTCGTTGGTGAAGAGTATCTTGAAGACAGAGTGTAGGACCAGTCAATCTCGGCTGTCTCCCTCAGTCCATCTGCTGCATTCATTCTCTATACTCAGTCTGCATGCTTTCTATGTTTGTTTTATTTCTTTCCTGTATATTTTTTATTAGATCCTCATACTTTGATATCTGATCCCTCTAGGGTTTTCATTGTTGGCAAAGACTTTTATTTATATATATGTGTGTGTGTGTGTGTGTGTGTGTGTGTGTATATATATATATATATATATATATATATATATATATATATATATATATATATATATACACTTCTATAGTGTCTTTTTTAGGCAATACTAACCTGATAAGCCTATCAACATAATTAAACAAGCAAAGGAAAATATGAAGGTGTTGCTGCAATGCTAGGAGCCTAAACAAGAAACTTCACTCCCTACAAGCCCTTCTCACCCTGGAAGACATTGATGTCTGTCTGGTGACTAGAGAGCAGTCTGGCTGTCCAGTGCTATAATGCTTTCCACAGGTTTAGACCTGCTACTGCTCAGGATAGGAAGAAAGGTGGAGATGTCTCGGTCTTCATCCAGAAGAGACTCATCAACGCTGGTAAAACAGCATATGATGCACTAGAGCTTCTTCATGTCCAAATAACCATCTGAAAGATCCCGTACCATATATTAGCTAGTGATAGAACACCCCAAAAGTAATAAACAAGCTTTACAACAGGAGGAGAAATTTGACTGAAAGTAATAATGATTCCCAGAAAGGTAGAACCCCTGTCACTGAAATAAACAACTCAAGAGCTTAATAAAACCCACCAATGCCATGTTTGAGGCAAAATTAGTTACCCAAGGCAAAGACGATCACAAGACCTTTTTCAGTTATGTACATAATCACAAAAGCGCAATGCTGCAGTGCACTGAGCTGATTGTGAACAATGTTGCCTACACTGAGGGTGAGGATACAGCAAACATACAGGCCACGAATTTTAGCTGTAACTTTATTCCTCACTCCCCTCTGTCTGTCCCCCAAGATGTACTTGGACCTAGCTTGCCTGTAGGTGTCGCACAAGACCAAATCCTAAAAGTGTTATCAAAAGCTAAAAATACTGCATTGATGGGTCGTGACAGTATCCTGGGGTGCATTTTAAATGTTATGAAGCATGATTTAGCTACTGCCCCTAACAACGGATCTATATTATATCATCAAACCATCACTTCAACAAACAGCATTTCATCGAAAAGGCTGTTCATCAAACCCCCCACACCCCCTGCTAATTTTTTATACCAACTCAGAGATTGCACTACAGTGGGGAAAGGGCAAATTTCCCACTCCCTAACATAATTTGATCTCAGTAAGAACAGTTCAACAAACATCATGTTCTTTCAATGATATAACAAGGACCCCGTAACAACACTGTTCAGCCTCAGCCTCCATACAGGGTTTGTCCCAAGTGAATGGAGAACTACAGTTATTCTATTAGGGGGAACCTTCACAGACCCATGACATTTCGGACCCAAAAGTCTGACCAGCCTCGTATGCAAAGCAATGGAAAGACTTATCATGGAACTAATCAGTAAGGACATTGAGAACCTCAGCACTGGACCTATCTCAGTTTGGATTTGTCAAAGGCAGGTCATGCTTGCTTATTTATTTTTTTATTTTATTCACTATTTGTCCACCGACTAAGTGGACTGGTCCGTTTACCTTTTACAGTCATGACTTGAGGTCAAAAAGCAGAAAATACATTATGGTCTTTCAGTCAACTGCGTTGTATAGAAAATGAGTACATAGTAAAGTTTAGAACATAGTAATATTGTAAATGCAGATAGAGTAACATTAAAAGATCCAGTCTGAGTGCATTGAAAAAGAAAAGATGTATTCAAAATGCAAGCTAACATGCGTATAAAATATAGTGCAGTTGTACAGATAATACATAAACTCCTGTATACTTGTGAAATCTTTGTGTATAAGATGCCACATTAAGAGGCTGAGGAAAGTTTATTAAATATATTTTACTGTTCATGATATGGGGATGGTAAGTTAGCCAACCATTGTAATAGTAGCAGTTGCAGGTAGATTCAGTAAAATGATGTTCTTTAAGTGCATCTTTGAAACTTTTAATGGCTTCTAGATTGTTGATGTCTGTAGACAGGTGGTTCCATCCAGCAGATCCCAGTCTAGAGAAGGCTCTCACCTATAACAGTTTTAAATGGAGAGCATACTAGAGTGAAACTGTTGTTTTGTGTATTTTTGAGTACATAAGGGTTATCTTATAAAAGTAGTTTCATTCTTAAAGGGGAGCAATTTTAGCACCTTCTAAATTAGAGTATTTATTTATTTTTATTTATTTACATTTGTTGACCCCTAGAGTACTTGAAAAGTGGCCCTGTGAGGCAATGAAAGCCATCTGGAATTTTTTTAGCAAATTGCAATGGTGTATCAGGGGTCTGCTAATAGAATGAATCTGCAGATTTTCTTCTCAGCAGTGTATATTCTATGAGTATTGTGGGCTGAATGCATAAAGAGAAAAGGAAGGCCATTGAGTATTAAAATATTTATCTGAAGTAGTTACTTCATTTGCTCTGCAACCTGTGGGTATCTGATCCGAGCTGGCAGCTTTCCAAGCTCCAAGATCCGAGCTCCTAGCTCCTCCCCCTACCCATAATCCCCTGCTACCAACCATATTACCTCAGATCGTTTTTTGCCTCTGCTGAAGAAGCTTTCCTTTTAGAGAGCTCCTGGCTGGGTGAGATTGTTTCTGATTATAACCTCATCCTAGAGTTTAAAAATCGTGTGTGTGGTAGTAAACCCTTTTCCTACCCCTTTTTAGTGCTAGTTTAAGTTTTTTCCTTGGTACAGTTAATTAGTTTTCTTTAGTCATTCCCCCTCCCCCCTTAGCATTTGGGTGTGTGTGTGAGTGCTAACATGGCGGAAGGGCCTAAGGCCATTTTTTCTAAATGTACTGAGTGTGGCCACAAGCTTTCCACAGCTGATGGCCACACTCAGTGCGTTTTGTGCCTGGGGGCAGCCCATCTTTCAGAGGCCTGCCAGATCTGTGCAGCCTTTAACCACTGGGCACTTCGGGATAGGAAAAACAAGCTGATCCTGGCGGGAAAGCTCCCCCAGGAGTCAGCTTCTTCTTCCTCTCCCATTCAGGCTCTGGCTGCCTTGGCGCCCTCTATTCCCTTAGCTCAACCGGGGACTCAACCTCCCTCTTCGGGTTTGAGCTCTGGGGAAACTAGTGCCTCCTCAGCTAAGGAGAAGAGGCACAAGGATAAGGAGGGACATAGATCCCATAAAAGGCAGGCCGAATCTCACCCCTCGGCTCCGCCAGCTAAAGTAGCTAAGTCTCCTTCGGGGGTCTCCGGATCCTCCTCCTCTCGGCTCCGTTCGCATAGCTTCTCGCCGGAGCCGGAGGAGGAAGATCGGTCTCCCTCGAGGTCATCGAGGCGGCCCTCCCGGCCCACCTAGACTACCTCTTCCAGGTCAACCAGAAGCATCTCCAAAGCGGATATGGATCGGATGATGCGTCTGTTCTTACAGACCCAAATGCAGATGGGGATGCTCTTACCTCCCCCCCCCTCTGGGTGGGGGTGAGTGCGGCCCCCATGTTTGCCCCGATCACTCCTCCTCCGACTCGTTTTCGGATCTCGGAGTCATGGGATCCGGGCCCCTTCAGACCCAGGGATTTGACGGCGCCGATAGCGCTGGTCTCTTCGACGCCGACTATACCCTCAAGCTTGTCGGATCCGCGCTGTCGGGGCCGAGGGCTGAGCGTCGGATCTGAGGGAGTTGTGTCTTCGGAGCTGTTGGCTTCGGAGCGCACCTCTCTCTTGGCGCAGACTGCATCGGCTCTGACTCCGATCCCTTCCTTGGAGCCGAGGAGATTGCTCTCAGAGGCTGGCGAGGGTGATTCTCCTTCGGCTTTTGAGGTAGTGGAGAGGGTACTGTCGAGATCCTCCAGATCCCCAGTTCGGGCTTCGGATCCACCCGTACCCCCACTGTATGAGGGTCTGTCTTCCATCATCCGACCATCGGGACAGCCTGCCCAAGCCCCCCAGCTAGTTCCCGTGGAGGAACAACAACCCGTGGACGAGCCCTCTTTGGATAGCCCCACCGAGGAGGTTCCTCGGAAACGTCATTGTAAAAGGAGGCACCTGGACTCCCCTGAGTCCGTTACCACCGACACGGACTTGCATGATAGGGAGGGTTCCCCAAGGTCACCCCCTGAAGATGTCTCCTTTGGAGACATCATGGAATTGTTGCATATTAGAGGGGGGTGGTCTGCCCAAAAACCTTCCCTTGATGAATCCTTGTTCCTGGAGGCATTTGAGGCAGGCCCATCTACCTCCTGGGTGTCCCCTCCAGCCGACCCCCTGGTGGACTTCATTACCACCAGGGCGTGGAAGGAGCCCAACACCGTGGAGCCAATCCCTAGGCGTCCCAATAAAATACTAAGTCCCCCCACAGATACAGTCATGGGCCAAAGGACCCCCTGTTGATGCCATGTTGGTGGCGGCGGCCACCAAGAAAGAACTCAGGAGAGTTCTTTGGTCCACCTGCCAGATAAAGAATCTCGAGCGTTGGACCAGATTGGGAAGCGGATGTTTGCTTCTGCGACCTTTTCCATAAGGGCGCTGAACTATATGGCACATACCATCAGGCTACAGTGAGACTTGATCAAGGAATACGCTGCAGCCCCCCCCCCCCCCGGAGTCCATGTCGGTCGGAGACAGGAATGTGTTTACGGCACGAATGGCCACTCTGAAATCCATCTCTAATACGTCTATGCGGCTCCTTTCTTATGCTTCGGAAGGAGCCAATAGAGCCAGCGGAACAGGGGTCGTCTTACGACGTCATGCCTGGCTCCGTCTTTGCGACTTCGTGGATCCCTTCAAGGCGTCCTTCGCGAACGCCCCCTTTGACGGTTCTGCACTTTTCAGCAAGACCGTTCGCAATATGCTGTTCCAAAGCGAAAAGGACAGGAAGACACTGTCTGCTGTCGGAGTCCGCTTCTCTAGTCCCCAAAGATCCTTCTCCAGGAATCAGAGGGGACAAAAGAAGCTGTGGTTCCGCAAGTCTCAGCAATCCCATCCAGCTGCGGACCACTCGTCCTCTAGAGGCAGAGGAGGACAAGGTGGACGCCGGCGCAGAGGGGGGCCGCTTAATTTCGGGTCTAGAGAACCTTTCTCTGACAGACCCACGCAACAGCCCTGAGGGCTTGCCCGACTGTCCCTCTCTGGAGGCAGTCGGGGGGCGGTCAACGGAGCACCTGTCAAACTGGGAGTCCCTTACAACGGATCGATGGGTGCTCCGTATCATTTCCAGAGGTTATTTCATTCCTTTCCTAAATCTTCCCCCCAAAACCAGACGCCTCCCCGATGTCCCACCCGATCAGCGGGAGGCAGCGGCTTCAGAGATTTTGAAGCTGCTAAGAAAGAGCCATCCAGCCCATCCCCCCCAGATCAGTCCGGATTGGGTTATTACTCAAGGTTCTTTTTGGTGCCAAAGAAAACCGGGGACCTCAGACCCATCTTAGACCTTTCCGCTCTGAACCTGTTCATACCCAAGGAAAAGTTCCGGATGGTCACTCTTCAATCTATTCTCCCCCTTCTGCGGGGAATGACTGTATGTGCTTCATAGACCTGAAGGATGCGTACTACCACATCTTGATGGACAGACGATCCAGGAGGTTTCTCCGCTTCTGGCTTGGAGCCAGTCATTATCAATTCAGGGTTCTTCCGTGTTCACCAAGGTCATGGCGGTGGTTGCAGCCCACCTGAGACTTCAGGGCATTCAGGTCTTCCCGTACCTAGACGACTGGCTCCTTACCGCGACCAACAGGCATCAGCTCTCTGTGACAAGAGATTACGCACTGACTCTAGCCCACAACCTGGGCATTTCAGTAAACCAGCAGAAGTCCTGCCTGTGCCCCACTCAAGCCCTGGAATTCATAGGGGCCAGGTTGGATACTCGAATCTCCCGAGCTACTCTAACATCAGTCAGACTGAACAGCTTGTCTCATCAGGTGTTAGCCCTTCTCCGGAGTCCTACTCCTCCAGCGGAGTTAGTCCTGAGGGCACTGGGGTCTATGGCAGCAGCGATTGGTCTTTCCCTCCATGCCCGTCTGCGAATGCGAATATTACAATGGACCCTTCAAGTCCAATGGTCCCTCTTGTTCCACCCGTTGAACACACCGATACCACTGAGCAGAGTTTGCAGGGACTCCCTTCTTTGGTGGTTACATGCACAGGAACTCAGAGAAGGGAGGCCTTTCGTGATCCCCCGGTCGAAGCCACGTTGACCACGGACGCTTCTCTAGAGACCGCATTGCATATCAATGTCCTAGAGATGAGGGCGGTGCTTTTGGCGTTGCAAGCTCTCCACGACCTTCTTCCCCTGGGGACTATTGCGATCCAGACAGACAACATGTCTGTAGTCTGGTATATAAACAAACAGGGAGGAACCAAATCCTATCCCCTGTGTCGAGAGGCCATGAGAGTTTGGGAATGGGTGATCTCCACCAACCATTTTCTGGTAGCAACGCACATTCCGGGACGATCCAACATATTAATGGACAAGCTAAGTCGGGTACTTCTCACTCTGTACGAGTGGTCTCTGAATCCATCTGTTGCGAAGCAGATCTTCCACAAATGGGGTCAGCTTCGCTGCGATCTTTTTGCTTCTTCTTTAAACACAAAATGCAGCGAGTACTTTGCAATAATTCCCCCCAGAGGGGAGACCCACAGAGACGCTCTAGTCCATGCTTGGCCTCCCGGGCTCCTTTATGCTTATCCCCCCCTTCCACTCAAGATGAAATTCATTCAGAAAGCCTGTCAGTTGGGGAGCAGGGTTATCCTCATAGCCCCATTCTGGCCTCGGCACATCTGGTTCC